>NC_039363.1:102028390-102328390 GCF_003573695.1 Papaver somniferum | reverse complement strand
ATTGTATGCTTGTATGTTGATGATATGCTTATACTTGATACAAACATAGATGTGATTAATTCCACTAAAAACATGCGCTGAATGAGAACGTTGACTTGAAAGACTTAGGCCCTGTTGATGTAATCTTAGGGATGAGGATTAGAAAATAATCTAACATATGTAGTCTTAGTCATTCTCATTATTTTGAATTTGTGCTTAAGAGATACAATCAGTGTGATTGTAAGCCTTCTTGTACTCCGTACGATTATTCTTGTAGACTCGAGAAAAAGGGTAATGGAGTATCTTAACTTGAATACTCAAGAGTTATAGGATGTCTGATGAATTTAATGAACTGTAAGAGTCCATACATTGCCTATATTGTGAGTAAGTTAAGTAGATATAATTGTAGTCCAGAGCAATAACATTCAGATGCACTGAGTAGAGTATTATGGTACCTAAAATACTCTGTTACCATTTATTTGATTTATGAAAGGTATCTTGCTTTCCTTGAGGGACTTTGTGATGTAAACTGGATAGTTGACTCAGAGGAGTCTAAGTCTACGAGTGGATATGTTTCACTCTAGCATGAGGGTTTGTTTTTGGAAGATTTACAAACAAACATATATTGATCAATTCATTATGGAATCTGAGAGTATTGAGTTAGATAAAGCACGAGAGGGGGTCGAGCCTAAGATGCTTTTTAGAAGACATTCATCTCTGGCATAGGCCTGTGCCAGCTATATCTATACATTATGTTAGCCAAGCTATAATAGCTAATGCTGAAAATAACTAATCTCAATCGGCGTTATTTCCATTGATTTGATAAAGTCCAAGGAGAATATCGTGCAACCTTTGACGAAAGGTTTATCCCAAGAGATAGTTAGAAATACATCGAGGGGAAGGGGCTTAAGCTCATAAATTAAACTTGACATGAAGGATACTCAACCTTGCTGACTGGAGATCCCAAGATCAAGGTTTCGAATGAAACAACTAATGGGTAAAGGTAAACACTATCAGAGAATTTTATTCTCTGTCCCTTCCCTATGGTGTAGACGTGATAGTGTGACTGCATGTGAAGGATGACTTTTAAGAAGTCTTAATGAGTTCTATAGTTTCAATTTAAGATTGAAGTGGGGTGTAGCAGTAACACTCTTTATGGAAACTCACCTATCTGAATGAGGAAGTGGGGCCGCTTCCTATCTGTCTGTTGCTGTTTTGGGTAGTGACCTTCTTAGCAATATTTTTCTTTCGGATGATTGTATGGTAGATCTCATCTGGCTCTCCTATTTTACACGTCATCGTGGCTTAAATTGCGGGTGTCGGACTCGTCTAGCTTCTTCGTGGCTCGCTTTCTCCGGCACCAAATTCATTTTTCGTCTTTATATACTGATTCATGATCGTCAATATCATCTTTTTTACTGATGGTGGTGGTTACTTCATGGTTTGGCGTTCTTGGGGCGTCACCATGGGTTACCGAGCGATGTAGCTCTAGGCATACTTACATGGATGAGTTCGCCTTTATTGGTAAGAATGGGCTGTGGTTATAACTTCAAGCATGGACTTCACCTCTGGCAGCAAGATTGTGCGTCACGGGAGTCATCGTCCATTGCGGAGCTAAATTGCTATGTCAACAATTGTTTCGTCTTTTTAATTTTATCACAATGTACAGGGCCCTTCATTATGAGATGCTCCTGCAAGTTAGTACATAACTTAACTTTTCATGGTTTTTTATTTTGTTGCGAGTACAACAAAAGTGGGATAAAAAATTTAAGCTCCTTCCGCCATTGTAGGGTGACGATCCTCTTCGCTTATAGCGATTCCTCCACTGTTGTTTGTTGCTACGGAATTCACTTCGAGTAGCATTTCTCCAATGCCCCATTGGTAAGTTTCCGCGATATATAATGTGGATGGCGGTCACTGTTTATTACGTGTGAGTAATAGTTCCTTTGATTTTCGCCATCGGAGAGAAGCAGGTGTCCTTCATTGGCTTCTGATTTTATCTTAGTATGGGTCGCACTTATTCGTGCCGTAATGTTTAGCTCCATGCCTTTTTTCATTGAGTTTTTTACTTGATACGAGGCACAGAGGCAGGTTACTGCTTGCCTACAAGTTTTACGTCAAACGTCTCGCTGTCGAGCATTGCACCCTTAAAGGGAATTTGTGATTAGTTTGAATGTCCGTCGGTGTTTAACATGAATCGTGTCCTTGTTATAAAGTGTAGCATCTTACTTCAAGATTGCTTGTTTTTTGTCCCCTTTTAGATTGGCCACCCTTTTTGCTGGTGCTGGGAGTCATGGTTCATCGAGTTATCTTCCAGAGACTAACTACCTGTGCCACATAGTGTTAATTTATTTTTGTAATGGCCTTATTATTGCCTTGGGATAGACCGTAGTCCTTATCCATCTGTTATTTATTTACGCTTTTGATTCAAAATATCATTGTTTCTTTGCCATTGCGAGGTAGGAGGTTGTTCTTCACTGTCTAGTTTGGTGGGCATTTGTATGACTTTAATTAATATGAGAGCTCGTCTCTCCGCTTCAGTGGCGATTAGTGATTTGATTTTCTCAATCACTCCTTCCTGCTTAAGTTTTAGTGCCTCTTTGTTGGGCAGCTCATTTCTCCAGGGATCGTCCTGGTGTTAACAGACGATCTTTGTATTTCGCCATTCGAGACTCCTTCATCTGGGATTTGGCCCCTGCTATTCGTCATTTTATATGTTATCATAGTGGTGATCGGTGATGAACTGCAATCAACCATTTCTTCGTTTCTGCGAGATTGAGTGTTTACATTTCTCGTTATCATTATTATTTATAAATTCTCAGTAATTGGTGTTTAAATCCAATCAACTCGTCTCGTCATGGCAGTGAAGCCTTACTCCTCCGAGGTTGTTCACCTTTTGGATCTAACGCCATTTTGGATCCTTCCCTGTTAAAAACAATGAGAAGAGCTTATTGATACAAGACTGCCATTATGTGAACTAGTCTTGCTTTTTCGAGATATGTCGACTTGATATTTTTGTAAGAGTTGTTGACGGCCATGCCATCTCGTCTTGGTTGACTTTGTGTTATCCAGAGAGTTTGCAGTAATAAGCATGGTAAGCTTGGACTCGGGTTGGTACTCCATAGTAATGGATATTGGTGATGAATTTCAATGATCCATTTCTAGTTCTTCGACTTTGCGCCTCTGGGATTCACCTGGTTTCATGACCACTAGTATTTCCCGTTATCTTTATTTATGAAAATGATTCATAGTAAATAATCATTAGTATTTTTGATCACTAGTCTCCATCATGTGGAGTCTGTTGGGTGTAATAATCAAAAACAAAGAAAAATCAAATAAACAAAAGTTATTAATACTTAGCTCCTTTATAATGGAAGTGATTGCTTTGACGAAACGAACAAGCTCACCGTATCTTCGCAACATCAACAAGGCAAAACTTTGGAAAATAGAGTGAGTCACGTGTTCAACACGCTGTCCTTAAGACATTAGCGTCCGGCTACACTGAAGAGTGATGCTATAGCCCTCACAGGACGGATATCTCCAGGATAAAAACACCCTAATACACCTACTACTAGCATATGTAGTAGATTCTCAACTTAAGCTTGGCAACTCCGAAAAAACCGTTAAGGAAAATCACGAATGTTTAAAAACCGCTATAAAATATTTTCCCTTAGGGGTCCCTCTAAAATATAGAGCAACCCCTTTCCCATAGATTTTACAAAAGTAGTGAATTTTTTTATATAATTGACAAATACAACTTAAGAAGAAAAACTTCCCGATGTGGGACTAAAAGGTTTATATAGTTTCTTAAAACTACTAAAAATTGGAAACTCCACGATGTGGGACTAAAAAGTTTCATTCACAAAATAAAACAATAAATTATAAAAAAAATTTATTAAAACTTTAAAAAGTTATTTTTTTATTAATCGTTTTCCAACAATCCCCCACATGAATGAAAACTCAATAAAACATGAAAACACAGATAGATCTTGGTAAATAAACATCCCAACCTCACGATCCAAACAGACTGATCGTGCAAGTGTTGAAATCATACTAGCCATTTCTACATCCTCTCCCTCACACAAAAGTGTGTTGACCCCAGGGTCATACTATGGATTGCATAAATCATAATAGTATTGAGAGCTTTCATCTTTAGTTCTCACAAGGTGAGACTATAGGTATCTTTCACCAAAGTGAAAAAGCATGAACTAGTGAACCCTTAGTGACCTTTAGGTCCTAAGTTCCAGTAATACCAAAACCATCAAAATGAAAATCACATAAAAAACGCAGGAAATACCATTTTAGGCAGAGGTGTCCATGAGGTCTTGAACCTTTGCTTAGTGAGATATTACCAGAATTACTTGCTAGAGACAGTGAACTATGTCTTGAACTGCTAGCATTTGATGTAATTCGTGATAACAACCACGGGTGATATCTCCAAGGTTGCTGCCAAGCTCGTGCCGTTTTGTCCATTTTGGCCCTGGACGTATCCTGTTTCTCAGAATGCTCTAGAGAATCAGCTCATATTCTCAGAGGAAGCGACCCACTTCCTCATTCAGATAGGTGAGTTTCCATAAAGAGTGTTACTGCTGCACCCCACTTCAATCTTAAATTGAAACTATAGAACTCATTAAGACTTATTAAAAAGTCATCCTCCACATGCAGTCACACTATCACGTCTACACCATAGGGAAGGGACAGAGAATGAAAATCTCTGATAGTGTTTACCTTTACCCACCAAAAATTAGTTGTCTCATTCGAAACCTTGATCATGGGATCTCCAGTCAGCAAGGTTGAGTATCCTTCATGGCAAGTTTAATATATGAGCTTAAGCCCCAACCCCCTCGATGCATTTTTAACTATCTCTTTGTACAAACCTTTCGTCAAAGGTTGCGCGATATTCTCCTTGGACTTTATCCAATCAATGGAAATAACGCCGATTGAGATTAGTTATTTCTTAGCTTTAACTATTATAGCTTGGCTAACACAGTGTATAGATATAGCTGGCACAGGCCTATGCCAAAGAGGAATGTTTTCTAAAAAGCATCTTAGGAACTCGGCCCCCCCTCATGCTTTATCTAACGCAATACTCTCAGGTTCTATAATGAATTGAGCGATATGTTTGTTTGGAAATCTTCCAACAACAAACCCACATGTTAGAGTGAAACCATATCCACTCGTAGACTTAGACTCCTCTGAGTCAACTATCCAGTTTGCATCATAAAGTCCCAAGGACAACAAGATACCTTTCATAAATCAAAAGAGTATTTTAGGTACCATAATACTTTACTCAGTGCATCTGAATTCTCTTGCTCTGGACTACAATTATATCCACTTAACTTACTCACAATATAGGCAATGTCTGGACTCTTACAGTTCATTAAATTCATCAGACATCCTATAACTTTTGAGTATTCAAGTTAAGATACTCCACTACCCTTATTTTTCTTGAGACTACAAGAATAATCGTACGAAGTACAAGCAGGTTTACAATCAGACTGATTGTATCTCTTAAGCACAACTCAACATAATGAGAACGACTAAGACTTATAAATGTTTGATTATCTTCTAATCATCATCCCTAAGATTACATCAAAAGGGCCCAAGTCTTTCAAGTCAATGTTCTCATTCAGTGCATGTTTTTAGTGGAATTGATCACATCTATGTTTGTATCAAGCATATCATCAACATACAAGAATACAATTACACAGACATCCTTAACAAGTTACTTGTAAACATACTTGTCAGATTCATTAATTTAAATCCACTATCCATTATCACATGATTAAATTTTCCATGTCACTGTTTACGTGCTTATTTGAAAACCATACAAAGATTTTTCAAATTACAAACTTTGTATTCACAACCTTTCACTACAAAGTCTTCAGGTTGATCTATGTAAATTTCTTTACCTAATTCACGGTTTTAGAAAAAGTTGTCTTAACATCCATCTGATGTATCTCTACGTTCTTTATGGCAGCAATAACAATTGGTATCTCAACGGAAGTAATTTCCGTCACAATTGAATTAGAATCAAGGAAATCTACACCTTCTTTTAGTTTATATCCTTTAGCTACCAACTTAGCTTAATATTTTTCCACAGTTTCATCTACCTATCGTTTCCTCTTAAAGACTCATTTACATCCCATGGTCTTACAACCTGGAGGTAAACTAGCAAGCTCCCAAGTCTGGTTCAAACGGACTGAGTCCATTTCACTAAATGAAGCTTCTTACCAGAATGGGGTTTCAGTAGATATCAAGGCTTCTTTACAAGTCTGTGGCTCAGACTAAGCTAGGCATGTTACGAAGTCGGTTTCATAAGAAGTCTCAAGTCTAATTATTTTACTTCTCTTAGGCTCAACATCAACTTCATCTTCCTTTAAAATAAGTTCTGACTATTTGAAAATAAATCTAGGGGATCAACAACACATCTCTAATGAGGTACAGGTTTAGAATAAACATGTTCAAAGAACTCAGCATCCCTAGATTCCGTAATTATATTCACACCAATGTCAGAAAAAATCAGAACACACAACCAAAAATCTATTTGTAGAAGTATACTCAATATACCCTATACGAAAACACAATCAACATTTTTGGTTTCAATCTAGTTCTTTAGGAAGAGGAATTACAATCTTAGTCAAACGCCCCCACATTTTGACACATTCATAAGAAGGTCATCTACCGTTCCATAAACCATATGGAGTTTCATCTGATTCTTAAAAGGGTACTTTATTCAGGATATACTAGTGAAGAGGACTGCCTCCCCCCACAAGGCCGCAGGTAATCCTGAACTAATCAACATGAAAATTATCATATCCTTAAGGATACGGTTGTTATGTTCAAGGCTTCTAATTGGTTTCCAACTTCAAGTTTATACATCTTAAGGCTTCTAAGGCGTCATCCTTATCCTAAGCAAGTATACAAGATAGTACCTCGTACAATCATCTACGGAAGTTATAACCATCTTTTACCACAGTGGTTTTGGGTTGAACTCATGTCAACTAGGCCTAACTGAATTAATTCTAAAGGCTTAGAATTACTCTGAACATTTGTGCTTAAACAATGGGTTTTGGGCTTAGAAAATGGGTTTTGGGCTTAAACAATCTTGAGCCCACTTCTTCTTTGAGAACAATTTCTTCCTTTGTGAGCCCATTTTCATACTTGAGTCTTCCATACCGCATTCTGCACTTCTTTTCCTCTAGAGTTTCCGCCGGCTTTCTCCGTGTCTTTGCACTTTTCGCTCCGCAACTCATCTAGTCTTTATTTATTACCTAAAAATGCAAAATTAATTAATAAAAATATTTATTCTTGAAAATAAAGAAAATACAGAATATGGGATAAAATGTAGAATTAATGCACAAAAGATGAGTTAAACGCCAAGAAAAAATATATAGAAATATGCACTTTTTAGCACTCATCAAATACCTCCAAACCTGAATTTTACTTGTCCTCAAGTAAAACAAAACTAAGGAAATCCTACCTATACCACTGTCGCTGGTTTCTCGAATGCATTTAGCGTATGCACTAAGCCTTTTAAACCACTAAGTGTCCCTAGTGGACGAGTGAAGTCTCGTGAAGGTTTGCTTAGAACGTACCTACAAAGTTCTAGGACAAAATATAAGCTCAGATTCTATGAAATGTGACATATGCAAGACAGTAGAAGCTCACAGCAAAATGGAGATGTCAATCTAGCTATCAAAGGCACAATCCTAGCACTGATAACAACTAAAGACACGTGATAAGAGTGTAAAGTGTATCTACACATGTTTCTAGAATGACCTGAAGTTATGACTACTAATCACCAAGAGATAGTTTTTAGGCTAAGAACCGAATTCTAAGCCAAGCTAGCTGTCCGGCTTTACGAGAATTGTGAATGTTCACCCAATGAGTTGGTGATATTTCAGTTTACCCGCATTATACATCGATGGCTGCACCCTCCTTGCTTATTACAAGACTATTTACAACAAAAAGATGACTCTTTACATGACTCTTATTTACATTGATTACTCTCTTTTATTTTTGGAACAAGAGAGAATATTGTCTTTAACATGACAAAACATGGAATAAATAAATACTTGATTGATTTTTTATTTTATTTTTTGAAGAAATAACTTTGATCTTTACAACATAGTGACACTTTTGATACATGAACAAAAAGAAAAACATAATTACATGACTCTTAGCAAGAGGTGGCCCTTATCGAATGCATCCGGTCAAATTCTATGGTTGCTTTTCTTAACGTATCCTCCAACTTCTATCCCATCCAACCAAAGAACAAGCTAGTCAAGTCTCATTCAGTATTCTAAAGTGATTGGTAATCTAACTTCCTATCAAACACCTTGAAGATCGAGGCTATACATGTATTGGTAGATTGTGCGTGTGCAAGTTTCTTATCACATGTGAATTGTGCTAGAATCAGGGTGCCTAAATATCTAGACTAAGAATCCTTATGTTTACATACATGCACAAGAGTCAACATTTCAAGGTAAATGAGCTCCATTTTTATGTTTTTTTTTTTTTTTTCAATTTTTTCAAAAAGAATTCAAAAAGAAGGAGTTCTTGTTTTCAATTATGGCATGTGATCGTGGTATCTACTCTATACCCCCAAACCTAAACTAAACATTGTCCTCAATGTTTCAAAAGAAGTAAAGAATTATAATACAACATATGGAGAGGATTATGCTGAGTAGAGAAAAAGGAAAGAGAATACCCGATTTCGGCGAAAGCAAGATTAGAACTCCGTTATTCAAGGAAAAAATCCAACATTTTTTTAGCCGAGATCATATTGGATTAGCACTATATATACAAAAGAAACAAAAGATTTAACTAAGAAACTATCTACTAGATTTTATACAAGAAAATTTGGTTTTTAATGGGATTGGACTTTTTGGGAAAAATTTGGTTTTGTCGGGAGACATTTGGTTTTGATGGGAAAAAGAAAAATTTTGGTTTTTAAGGAAACATTTGGAAAACTTTGGTTTTTATGGGAGAAAAACATTTGGTTTTTAATGGGATAAGGAGACCAAGCCCACTGTTGGGTTTTGCGAAGCCCAGCTACGTTTTTGAAAAACATGCCCACTGCTGGTGAGTAAAGCTCACTGTTGGTTTTTGGAATTTTGAAATTTTGGCCCACTCGAACTTTGGTTCAGGCCCACAGTTCAGAAACAAGCCCAGGTAACAATTTGAAATTTGGGCTCTTAAATAGCCAAAGGTCGAGGCCCAACTGGGCTTTGAAAACGTTTTCTGTTTTTGGGTCAAGCCCACAGTGTAAATGTTTAGTTTTCAAATGGATGTTAAGCCCACAGTCTCAGAAATTTAGTTGGGCTTTGTCTAGCTACTAACTAAAATATGAGGCCCAACTGGGCTTTCAAAAGTTCAGTTTTCTTTAATTAAAACAACAGGCCCAAATCAATCTAAAACCACAAGCCCACAAGAAATTAAACAAACAAGCCCACAAGAAATTATTTACAAACCCAACAGAAAATATAAGCCCAAATGTTGGGTTTAATATTACAAGCCCACAAGAAAAATGGAAGCCCACAGTTTGGGTTCTCTTAATGGGTTTAGGCTTACTTGCTTAAGCACAGCCCAGCTGTTCAGTTTGGTTGCAAAAGCCCAGTTGGGCTTTGGATCATCCTAAGCTTGTGTAGCCCAGTTGTGTTTTGGTCTAGTTACAGCAGCAGCAGACAACAACACAAGATCAACTTAGCAACAACAATAGGCTTGGCCTGGCAGGAAACAGCAGCAGCACCAGGTCAGTTTGTGGCAAGGTCACAGCAACAACAGCAGGGGCAACAGCTTCAGCAACAGCAGCTCTGCTGCAGCACCACAGGTAACAGCAGCAGCACCATTTGGGCTTCACAGCAGCACAACAACACCAGAGGTTTGTTCTCAGCCTCACAGCAAGGTCACAGTACCTGGTCACTCAACAAAAATGTCAAGGACAGCAAAGAAAGGCAGTGAACAAGAACTGTAACGCAAGGTTGACTGCAAGAATGTAAAGAAGAAAATCTACAGATGCAAGATGCAGATGCAGTATGGATGCAATGCTTACACTAAGATGCAGATGATTACACTAATATGCAGATGCAGATGCTTACAATGATAGACTAAGTTACAGTTAAAACAATTACACTAAGATACAAACAGGTATACTAAACTACACTAAATTACAGCTAAGTTACAGAAGATTATAATAAGTTACACTAATTTATAACAGCCAAAGAACAGCAAAGAACAACTTCAACACAACAGCACCAAGTCCCCGGCAACGGCGCCAAAAACTTGGTGTCTCTCTAAAAGAGTCACAAACTAATACCGCAAGTGCACGGTGTCGAGGTGTAGAACAATGCAAATACGGGTCGATCCACAGGGACAAGGTGTGTGTAGTTGAAGCTTAAGGTTTCACTAAAACTGAGTTGTAACAAGGTTGTGTTAAAACACACTTGAGATGATGGAAGTGACTGAACTGAAAAACAGTAGAATGTAAAGCAAGTAAACAGGAACATGCTAGGGCTTTTGAATCCACTTCTTGATCCTAAACTAAGGAAGATCCTAATCAAATCATGTTCTTGCTTCATCTCAGGGAAGATTATGGATGATTTACTTAACTAATCTTACTAACTTACCCCTAGCATCAACTGTCTTCTCACAGTACAGCTGATCACAGGCTTGTTTGCTCAACCAGTCATCTAGCAATCCGCATTAGTGGAAGGTTAATCCCCTAAGTTCTCTAGTTCACCCCTAGCATTGAGTGTCTTATTACAGCACACTCAATCACAGGTGCATTTGATCACTAAGTTTACTGACTTCCCTACTTCAATTAAGCACAACCCTTCAAATGGATTGAATCCTTAGCTACTCTCACTCTTACACCCCTAGAATCAGCTGTCTTCTTACAGCACAGCTGATCACAGGTGCATTCACTCAACTAGCTAATTATCATTCCTACTTAGTTTCAGCACTACAAGAACAGTGACATGAACATGGACTATCCTATCTTACAATTCAAGAGTATCATCTAACCCCTAGCAAATGGAGTTAGAACATAATGAAATTAAATGACAATGGAATTGAAATTGTTTAAAACATTGAACTGAACTTGAAAAAGCGCCTAACTTAATTAGGCTCGACAAATTCGAGCAAAAAGTTGGACAACCATTTAAAGTTCGGTTAACATTTTCGTGTTTAATTATCGGCGGAAATGTTCACCAGTACCTTCAAAATGAAGAACCATGAGCAGTTCGTCAAATAATTTGTTTCAATTGTCAGCCGATCTTCACTCTTTGCTATCATAAAATCTTGATGTATTCGATGTAAACATAATCTATCAATCAAATACAAAAATAGTAAGACTTGGGTTCATAGAGAACTAGAGATAACTCGTGCCGTAACGACATTGCCTTGATCTAATTTTTGATTATGTATAAATGTTTGTCACATGACCCCGAACCTTCTAAAATATTGGTGGTGCACCTAAAATAAATAAACTCCATGCGTCCTCCTCTGTTTGGAGACCCGTTACATAGTTTTTACAACAGAAGAATTGTGGTCTCATTTAGTGCGACAAATTTCATAAAATTCTTACCCTCATCCATATTTAAAAAAATCGGAACTTGGTAAGGTTTAAAATTTTAGTACTAAATATCCTTCGGGTTTTAATACGAATCAATTAATTTTCTGTTGCGTGCACGATAATTATGACACCCAAAATTCTCAGTAAGCATTCAACACATAATGTTGTCGCATGAAATTCACATCGGAACGAAAAAGTTCTCAGCTGTAATTATTTTGGACCTTAGTTTCAAAATTACGATTAGTTTACATCATTGTTCAACATTAGATACTATGTTAATACATGCGTATATCATTGTTCAACTTTCTATTTGTGGCACCTCATCACATTTAACTGGTTCCCAAATAAAAAATATATGTCTTTTTAATGTTAATCAAAGTTCCAATATATATCTTTTTTTATAGATGATAAAGGATAAGCTAATTTATTATAAATTATAATATCAATCTATAATAGAAAATATAAAGGGTTTTTGAGCTTGGACGGACTGATAATATTTTGAGAGACAAACAAGTGATCCGAAAATCACAGTCTCATCCCAGCCAAAGACATCTAGCGGCCGTGATGTTTGTAACCTTCTAAAGCATGAGAGTTTGGGAAATATTTGGCTTTCAAAAGTTGGACCCAGAGTTGATCTTGCTCAGTTAGTAATCTGCTAGCTAGTTTTGTAAGAAGTGCAATATTGTATTGGTGTGTATTTTTGATTCCTAGTCCGCATTGAGGTATGGGTTTGCAGATGCTTGTCCAAGCTTTTCTAAACCCTCCTTTCTTTTGTTTCCCTCTTTATTCCACCAGAAATTCCTCGGAATAAGATCCAATTGGTCGAGAGTTTCTTTTGGGAGAGCAAGAACTCGCATTTGGTAGGGTGGGAAGGCTTGGAGAATAGATTTGATCAGAATTGTTCTGCCTGTTTGGGACAAAAGTTTTGACTTCCAACCTTGAAGTGTGGAGTAATATTTTTGAAGGAAGGGGGTAAAATTGGCCTTTCGGTTTTTATCAAAAAAGAGCGGAGTACCAAGGTATCTATCGTTTTTGGTCATCAGAGGTACTTTTAGAATTTCGCAATTATATTTGCTTGTCTCGGGTGAATGCGGTGACTAAAATAAATGCTTGATTTTTGCAGATTTACCATCTGGCCAGTGATTTTGCCAAATAACTGTAAAATTTCCAGTGAGCTTTTTGCTTACCCCAGATCTGCTTTAGTGAATAAGAAGCAGTCATCTGCAAAGAATAAATGAGAGATGTTTGGGTTTTTTTTTATTGATTTGGAATCCAGAATTTTCTTTATCTTTAGTTGCCTTTTCAAGGAGTCTGGATAGTATCTCCATGCATATTAGGAATATGTAAGGCGAGCGGGTCCCCTTGCCTTAAACCTCTCGAGGTGTTGAATTGCGGACCCGGGGAACCATTAAGGAGGATCGAGAAAGAGGTTGTTGATATACATTACATAATTAGTTGGATCCACTTTTCATTAAAGCCAAAAGCATAGAGAACCTTTTCTAAGAAGTTCCACTCCACCCTGTCGAAAGCTTTTGAAAGATCGAGTTTTAGGGCTAGGCGCCCTTTTCTAGCTTTGGAAGTTTTCATTGTATGGATAAGCTCATGGGCTATTACAATATTGTCGGTTATTTGTCTTCCATGAAGAAACGCCGACTAGTTGGGGTAAATTAGCTTATTTAGGATGAATTTTAGCATGTTGGCAAGAATTTTTGAGATTAATTTGTATATTGTATTGCTCAGGCTTATAGGTCTAAAATCTCCCAGAGTCTGCGGAGTGGAAATTTTCGGAATGAGGGTTATGGAAGAATAATTGAAATCATTGTTGAGGATATCTGATTTAAAGAAGTCTTGGACTCGAAGAGTTATAATCCGGACCAAGGATGTTCCAATTATCTTTGAAAAACCCTGGTTGGAAACCGTCCAGGCCCGCCGCTGCCCATTGGTTCATATTGGATAAAGTTCGCCAAATTTCCTATGTAATTCCTCAACAGAGATACAAGGTTTTATTATGCTTGCTAGATCAAAATCATAATTTTCACTTTGGGAAGTGCCTATTTGTTTGAAATGGTTGATCAGGAGCGAGTTGAGTTGGTGTCTTTCAGAAATCCAAAGACCTGGAGGCTCTCTTAGGTAGTTTATTGCATTGATTCTTTTTCTATTATTTGTAGTAGCATGATAATATTCTGTATTCTGGTCATATTCTGTGAAGAATTTATCTCTAGAGAGTTGGTGATAGAAATCATTTTTTATTTTATACCATTTTCCGAGTTCAGCTTGGAGATTTTGAGTTTTTCTATGTCATTGGAAATGTTACAGGTCCTACGGATACTATCTATTTAAAAGTTTGATATTTTTATGGATGTTACCGAAAGCATCCGAATTCCATTGGGATAGGTATGATGAGAGCGATTTTAGAATTTTCCGAGTGTAATTTCCATGAAGCTTCAACTATCGTGGTGAGTGTAGGATGAGTAAACCAAGATCTTATGCACCTAAACAGTTTCTGATGTTTTTGTTTAGCCGGGTTGGAATCTAGTAAAATAGATGTATGATCAGAACCTATTCTAAGAAGGTGATTTATCTTAGTATCCCGAAAGACATGTGACCACACGAAAGATGCTAGAGTTCTATCGATTCTCTCGTAGATGCTAAAGCTGTCCGGGAAGACTTGGACAGCTTTGGGAGCCTGACACTTGGATTGTACCTTTTCAGTGAACTTGCAATCTCATTTTAGACTGCTTTATTGTGTTTATAGGTCGAAAGGTAGCTTCATAATCATATGCCAAATTCTCACCATTTTTGAATTTGTCATGGAACATAAATTGGGTGAAGGAATACTATTGCTGGACTAAAGTACTGCGCTATTTGAGGTGGCACACAACAGAGGTAATATGGGAGCAGGACTGCAAGTTGTAATCTGGCAGCGATATGCCTTCTTTGAAAATGTATGCTGTGACCGTTACTACTATGTTTGGCCAACTTCAAAGTTCATATGGACTGCCGTTTAACAATCAGAGTTCCCAGAGTAGTTCAGGGTAAACTAACCTTCAATAATTGAGGTTGAACCAACGGTTACTGCATCAATTTCTGGTGATTGTGATGACGAACAAAGAAAACAAGAAAGGGGTTCTATTTGAGAGGGATGATGAGAAGTAGGAGGAGAAGAGACATGAGGGTTAGTTGCTAGTATTCTGTTGGAAAGACGTTGTAATGAAAGTAATGAAGATAGAAAGAGAAGATCATAAGGTAATGAAGATGTCCTCGTCATCATTGCCGATCCCATTGCTTTAGTCTCTACGTACAAATGTCCCTCGTAACTAAACTAGCCAACAGGTTGAATAATACTGCAGATACAATCTAAGCAAATTTGAGATCAATCCAAATACTTGATGTTCCATCAAGACAGAAGCTCCAAATACTTAATAAATCCTAAGCAAATTTGAGGAACTATGATTTTAGGCATACCAAAAACTTTCAAGGCATACAAAATAGTTTTCCCATCCTAGGTGATCTTATAAGGGGTGTTTATTGGGTAGTTCAATTATCTATATACCCTTGAACATAAAATCAAAAAATAAACTATCCTAAACATCTCTTCTTCTTCCTCCATCTAAACCACCTCCTTTTCTCTCAATTTTTTTTTCATCACTGTAATTAATTATCGATTCGTTAAAATTCGATCATCGGTTAAATTGAACTATATAATGGATCGTACAAAGAAAAAAGCAAACATCAGGTGTTCTAAATCCTCTTCAATCCATGAATTAAAGAAGAAGAACCAATTGAAGATGAAGGTGTAAAAACTATAATTGAACCGGAAATTGAATCGGAAATTCAATCATTTGAAGCTCCAAATACTGAAATGAGGATGAGAAGGTATTCCCTACAAACCCAATCTTTTATTTGTTGTTTTTCATGGATTGAATGGGTTAAATTGCTAAAAACTTAGGGTTTTTGACGGTTACAGTAGCGGGTTCGGCTGATAATTGAGTTGAGTTTTGAGCCGAACTGTTCTTGAAATTTCACCCTGAAAGTGTCTATGAACAATTCGGCTAAACCGTAAATGTCAATTTTTATCCGAACCCCAAAATGTGTATTGAATACGTCCCAGAACAGTGTCAGGTTCGGCTAATACCTTGCAAACCTTCCCGACCGAACCTGAGAAGTGAAATTTACCCCAGGTGGTTGTCAGGTTCGGCTGACTCGATTAGATCACTTTCAAGTCGAACCTCTCTCTGTAAACACTTCGAAAATATTGATTTGCAAGCTCTAGGTTCCGCTAGCTAGTGTTGTTGAGTTATAAGCCGAACCTTCTCTTTGCACACTCAAGTTTTTCGATCTTGTTTTGGCCATAACTTTTTCGTCCGATGTCGGAATGACCTCATTCTTTTTGCGTTGTGTTTGTCTTTTCGTTCTCTTGAAGTTGAATATAAGATCTAATTGATTTTAATGAGTTTAATATGGACCTTGGTATTCTCCATCATTAGACTTCACTTTCTTAACACTTTTAGTAATTTCCACTTTTTTTGTTTGGTTCATCCTATGAAAAGGCTGCACAATAGAAAACATATGTAATAAAAAGCCTAACCCCTAAATGTGTATGAATTTAAGTGTTTCATGGAAAATCAATATCATGTTCGGCTGATGTGATTTTTTGAATATGAGCCGAACTTGGAAAAATATATAGTTCGGCTGATACGATATTTAGAGTGAGAACCGAACCTAACTCTGAGGAATAAGTTCGGCTTGTTATTAGACTTTAATATAAGCCGAACTAGGATCTTGCAAATAGGTTGAAAGTTGGAAAATGAAGGTTCGGCGTATAACGTTAACAAATTCAGCTGGTCGAACTGTTCATCAATTTAGTGGGTTCGGCTTATATTTTTAAGCCGAACATAGTCCTGGTTCGCCGAACCATGATGAAAAATACAATTTTTCGATGATTTCAAGCTACAAAAGTGAGATTAAACATAAAATAGAAGTGTACATGTGTGTTAGAAGCATTGGGTTCCTCATCTATGTATTCATCATATGGATTCGGCTCATAAAAATCATCATCTTGAATTTGAGTTTGAGTCTGTGTAAAATCATTCTCACAATCTAAGAAATCAGCCATTTCTGGATCATTGTTGTACTTGATATGTATTTTCCTATGTTTTTTAGATGAAGAATGACCCTCCTCATCCTCCATGGAATCAAGAAGAAAATTTTTCTCACCTTTTCCTTCTCTCCTTCTCAATAAAAACTTTGATTTTCTTTTGCCCCAATTTTTTTCATCTAAACAAACCTTTATAATTCTGAAAATTATCTTAATCACTAAACAAAAGTTTTAATCTCACTAATCCAGATTACTAACACTAATACGTAAAGGGTAGATTTGTCATTAAAAAAATTGGTTAAGGAAATTTCTGATTTTGTTATTTCACATCCTTTTTTGTCTTTATTCATATATCTAATAAGATTTCAGTATGCCCAAAATCATAGTTCAATTTGAGATAAGAAACCCCAACTAAGATTGAATCGTGTAAAGCCCACACACGAGAGAGCCCAGTAAAAAATCCCTAAGTATCGTCATTCAGCATAAAAACCCTTAGACAACCCCACTACTTGAGAAGGGGCGCCCTTTGGATTCATTTTGCCACTCTTATTCCTCTATAAAGTGAGAGTTTAAAGAGTCGTACCTTGAAATTAAAATACAATTGAAATCCAAACACAGCATTCTGAAGTTCAAGAACTATATTATGAGTCTACACTCTGCACAAGTCATACAGACATAACAGCCAAGATCTATATTTTGGAAGAGAACTATATTATGAGCCCACACTCGTCACAAGTCATACAGACATAACAACCAAGATCTATACTTTGGAAGAAACCAAAACTGCTGCAAAATATCTCTCTTCCACCAAAGTTAAGTACTTGTATTCTTGCCCCCTCTTTCAGGGCTTCCTCATAAGCCTCCTATTACTCTTCTTGAACTCCTGCAAACAGTTACAAGGGAAAAAAAAAGCACACATCTTAATACTAGTCATTGAACCACAATTTTAAACCACGATCTTAAACATGTTTATTGTCTACAATCAAACAACAGCATAACAAATACAGAGAGCTGTAAATCACTCCAGGAGAGAGACAAACGTTATGTTACTCAGAACACATCCCCACCCCTATAAATATGATATCAAATCCAAACATAACAGAACTTCTTCTCAAATAAGGGATGGTGATTCACTACTAAGGGATGTCCAACCCAAGCTATGTCTAAAGATACTCGTAAACCTAATAGAAAAACGCTTCACTTTGACTGGGGTTCTGCACACCCCGGTGGAGAAAATACTGCACCGCACAATTGTCACTTTAAAATAACAAATCAAACCAATTTTTGCTCATTTTTCCATTGTATGATCAGCTTTCTCTAGAACCTGACAAGCATAACTCTAATCAGAAGAAGTGACTCCAGTTACTCCATATATTAGTTACAACATATGATGTGCCTTGTATTCCACTAGTTTCATCCCTTATCTCTAATATTTGCGCTGTATCATATGATGTTATACGATCCCATAACTAGTTCCAGAGTATCACAACTGGTCATTTGCAGTTTAGGACTTCAGATAAACTACCACCTGCCAGTGGCACTGCCAAAACTGAACAAACCTGAGAGTTCAATAGCGAGTCAAATAAGCTATCAGTACTTGGTGGGGTAAGACCACAACAGGTGTTGATACCATCACCCACAATGATCTGTAAAAATAGACAGCTTTCTTTTGCCAAAAAAGGAGAAAACAACAACAAAGATTGAACAAGTAAAAGCACTCTACAACAGAAACGATACATGAGCCTTATGACCTTAGCTGTACATGAGTTACAAAAGAATGCTTACTAGTCTCTACCAAGACGCTCAGCGAAAGACATTAACCAACAACAGTCACTACTATCCTAAGAGAGCTCTTCAGCAGAAATTGATATTGCTTAACTACTCCCAACAGGTAGCTTCGCCAAACTACTTAACTACAGTACAACTCCCATCAATCAAGGCAGTCTTACTCTGTTACTCATTTAAGTTAGTTCTAGTGGCTGAAGAGATGAGAGCGAAGGAGTAAAGGCAGCAGTTCAAGCCATTCAAGGCCTTCATAGTTTGAAGTTGTAGAATAAATTAAAGGGGATGCTTATGAGTCAGCAATATTGCAGGATTCTTTTCTGACTACACAATATATCTTGTTATGCTTTACTTATTTACTTCTAATATAAGAAATGTTTTCAAAAATGGCACAAAGTGCACAATAAGAGTACATACTGAAAATACACAGAACCTAGCAATAGACTGAAAACATACACAAAGTGCACAATAAGTGGTCAGTACCACAGATGGATTCTTTTTATTTACTTACTAACTGTTGCTCGCTCTTAACTTTATGGGGTGCTGATTTTTTTTCTGCTTTCATTATTTTATATTGGTCTCTACAAAATGTATAGGGATGACACGAAGAGGATCACTTTTTCAGCCTCTCGATGCAGATTTCTGATACAAACTTCTGTTCTAGGCTTCGGACTTTCTTTGACATGTACTCCTAAACTTCAACTAACACTAGTTCCTCTTTTTTTTTCATCCTTTTTCATGGGTACACCTTCTATAATACTAGTATGAATTGACATCCAAATAACTAGACAAAAAACCAAAACAACCCCAACATATATTCAAAACTAACAAACAACAAATTACATAGTGTTACATTAATTTATACACTAACTCAATGATCTAGCATGAATTGACATACAAATAAACTACAAAAAACACAAATTAAATATTGTTATATTAATCAATCTAGCATGAACTGACATCCACAGATTCTAATAGTGTTCACAATATTAGAATGGGGGAGGGGGAGTAATCTTACAAAAAAAATAGCAGCACTAGTTCCCCATTGTCAGCATCAATCTAAGAATTCCTGCAAAAATAATAATCACCAACAATTGCTTAACAAGAAACCAAGATTAAAAAAGAAATGTCTTTTAACTAAAAGTAGAAATGAAGACTTACAATAAAGAGGCCCTCAATAGATGAAGGCAGGAGAGAATAACTGAATTCTGTTGGACCAATGACCCTTCAACATGCTCCTGGAAAATATCTTTGGAAGAAATAAGATCTCCTAACTCTGTAAACTCTTTGAACTTCTTTCCTGCAGTAATTTCTTTTGCCTCAGAGATTCTCAGTTCAAATCCAAAACCTTTCAAAAGCTGAATTAGATTATCTTGGATTTTAAAACCAATGAACTGAAGTTTTCTATCATCATTTACTAAATGTAACACTGAATCAGGAACTCTCTGGGTTTGGGGTTGGGGTTGATGCAGTTGATACAGGAGAACTTCATTATTCCTCAAAATCCCTAGAACAAGATCATCATTCTTCTGAATGATACACACAGGAATAGAATCTTGACACCCTAAGACATGATTTTTCAACCAAGAAATGACCACACTTGAGTTCTTGGTCGAAACAATGTTCAACAAATAGATTGATCCTACTACACTAACACTAACCCCATTGTTTAGAACTTCATTTTTGCGAGAATTGGGCTTATCAGAGATAGAAACCCTTGAAGCTATAGTTTTAGCGCAATTGGACATGGCTACTTGGGTTTGCAAGAACAAAAAAGATAGCAGCTACCAGAGGGAGAGTGGTAAGAGTTTTACAAGTAAAATGAGGGGTTTCTGAAAGTAACTTGATGACAGTGCTACAAGGAGATGGAGAGGTTTTATAATGTGATGAAATCAGAAGAGGAGAAACAGTAAAAATACCTGTTTTGTTGATTCTTGAATTGCCGCTTAAAATAACGGAAATCCGTCATGATCAAAGGGGATTTCCGTTAAACCACGTGGGAGTAAAGCTTGCTGACTCAGCCGAGTTTCTCACAGAACTCGCCGCTGGAGAAACTCGGCTAATTCGCCGAGTTTGTTTCGAATCGAACCGTTTTGAACATTGGAAGCGGTTTTGAGAGTTGAAGGAGAGGATCCTGATTTTCAGATTAGAGATGATGTTCATGATGCTGTGCAAATATCTTCAGTAGATTCGAAGGTTAACTACTTGAGGAATTAGAGCTGCAATTGAGGGTTTTTTATAAGCGGTGAGAATTGGAGGTTATTGTACTTGTAGTAGTGGTTTCGGTGAGGAACTGGAAATGTACCTTTGTTTGATTTTGAATGAGTTTTGAGTAAAATTGAAGTATTGAGACTTTAAGGAGATGATTGTGAGATTCGGATTGAAGTTTTTTTAGGTTTCTTTTTGGGAGAGAAAGAGAAAGAGAGATAAAATCTAAAATGGTTCGGCACAACGGCACCCCCTCATATGAACACATTTGACTCTGGGCTGAGTCAAGATGCCAACGAGTACACGTAGTTCAATCGGAAAAGTTACGTGTGTAGTATCGCAGTTCACCTTTTTTTTTTCTTCTGGTCGTTGGTTTTTTTTTTCTTTTTTTTTTTCTTTTTTAAGTTAAGAAGGTTATATACTTATATTAAGATGAAAAAACGTATAAGTTACAAAGCCTCGAAAGTGCTTAACACGGCGACACTGCATTATAAATGCAAAACAATTTTTCAATTGAATAAAATTTGACTTACACAATACCCTTTAAAAACCTGACAAGATTGTGGTACACCCATCCAAATTAGTGTTCTATGGAGTGTCTAAAAGGTGTTAAAAGATCAAATTGCTCGTACTAAAAAACCATGCACACTAAAACATATTCAAAAAAATTTCAAAATCTTTCATCAAAACTCTAACTATACATGATGAGATCAAAAAAACAAAAAACGAAGAATCAAAACGGATCGAAAGTCGGCAAGGTTTTTCTTGTCGACCTTGCCGACTAAAATATAGTCGACAAGGTATAAGGTTGAATATCGTGACGGCTTTTCATCTCTGAAATCAGCAGTTACAGGGTCGGCACGATATTCAACCTTATACCCTGCCGACTACATTTTAGTCGGCACGATATTCATCCTTATACCTTGCTGACTATAGTTTAATCGACAGGTTATGAAATTAATACATGGCCGACTAATCATGCATTTGTAGCACCTTTCTTTGTATGTCAAAAATCCTATAGTCGGCAGGTTTTTTTTGTCGACCTTGCCGACTTTTTATATTTTCAGAATTGAAAATGTTGATTCCTTCTATAATTTTGAGTATAAAATCGCCCAGCAGCTCTACAATCCCATATATATAAGTGTTTGGGTAGTACGATTTCATTTTCGTTACAAGTAGAATTCTCAAAAAAAAAAAAAAAAATCTCAAAAATCTACCCATATCCATGAGTTCAATCTAAAATAAAACCTAATTCCAAAATATCAATCAACTAATTAACTAACTAAATTAATTACCCTAATCGTATTTATTAGTGTTAATTAATCAAGGATAGATTAGTCATTTTTGTAAATATGTGGTTAAGGGGCTTTGTGTTTTACTTCAAAATGACCTTATTTTGTCTCATTTGATATACCCCAATCAAGCCAGGTTTAAAAACATCTTTCTCAAAGCACCAAAGAATAATTGATTGCTTGATATTTAAACATATTTCTTCAAAACGCTTTTTCCTTCCTCCAAATGTCCTACATTTCCTTGTCTTCCATAAATGCTATAAGATTGCATATATGAGCTTCTCCCAAACTTTCTTCCTTCTGCAATTTAGAACAACTCCTTTCCAATACTGAAACAAATCAAGAACGGTTGTAGGAAGACTCCAGTTCACATGACAGGCCTTAACAAAATAATCCCAAACTTGTTTTGCGAGATCACAACGCAGAAAAATATGATCTACTATCTCCTCTTCTCTATTGCACATACTACATATAGTATTTTGTATATTTATCCCTCTATGTTTCAGCATACACAAAGTAATTAAAGAATCATGGAAATTTTCCCAAAGCATAAAACTTACCTTGTATGGAATATCTGATTTCAATAAGAACTTGTCAAAGTTACAAGGTGTGTCTTCTTGAATCTGTAGCTCATAACCTTTCTTCACTGTATACTCCTCTTCCATCCAAGATACGATATCCTCATCATCCACCAAAACAGGTACAAGACCCAGCTCATTACAAAATAAATTTCATTCTAATTCTTCTTGAGCAGATAAATTTCTTCTTGACTTCAAACATAAAACCCCCTCATAAATCATCTATGCAACAGAACAAGCTTTGTTACTGCATGCCATGTAAGCAGCAAGATACCTATTCTTCAATGTTCCATTAGTTGTCCACTTGTCCAACCAAAACCTTATTCCCCTTCCATTCTTCACCTGAAAAATAAAATGCTCCTGTAGAAACACAATTGACTTCAATATAGTCTTCCACATTCCCCTTCCATAAGGTTTACCATCATATACTGGAATCAAAGCTTCCTCTTGATTTTTAGATTTTTGTTGAACCACTTTTCTCCAAAGCATGTTATTTTCTTTAATGTGCCTCCAAATCCACTTCCCTTTCAGATCCTTGCTTGTGTATCTTAGATTCTTCACTCCTAAACCACCCATTCTCTTAGGCATACATACTTTAAGCCAAGACACCCGACACATCTTCATGTTTGACACATCAGACCCCCACAAGAAATTTCTTATCAGTCTTTTCAATTTTATCTCAACACTAGCAGGCATATGTATCAGAGACAAAAAAATATAATGGCAACTAGCCAAACAACTCTTAATCAGCACCATCCTTCCTGCCTTTTTCAAAAATCTCCTTTTCCACATTGCAAGTCTCATTTCAATTCTTTGAATAACTTCTTCCGGTACATTTGTGTTTCTAGGAGTAGCACCCAATCGCATTCCTAAATATTTGATTGGTTGTTGCTCGGTCCTACATCCCAACTCCATTGCCAAGTTTTTAATAACATTGTCTGCTCCAACACTAACCATTGAACTCTTTTCCATATTAAGCTTTAAACCTGTAATCATTTCAAAAGTAGTTAGAATAATAAGAAGTCTTCTAACATCGTCCACATCTGCATTGATGAAAATCAATGTATCATCTGCAAATTGCAAATGAGATACCACTAATCCATCTTCCTCCACTTTAAAGCCATGAATTTGTCCTCTCATCTCAGCATCCTTCATAAGTTTAGAAATAATCTCCACCACCAACAAAAACAATAATGGAGATAAAGAATCTCCTTGTCTCAAGCCCTTTGAAGGCTTAAACTTCTCTGTAAAACTTCCATTAACTAGCACAGAAATGTGAGAAGCAGAAATACACCATCCAAGGGATCCCATTTTGCACCAAAACCATGTTTCTCCAATATACATAACAAAGTCTTCCATTTCACATTCTCAAATGCCTTCTCCATATCAATCTTACACACCAAACATGAAACCTTAGTTTTTAGCCTTTTATCAATACATTCACTTGCAATTAAAACTACATCCAAAATTTGTTTGTTTTTGGTAAAAGCTCCTTGGAAATCAGACACAAGCTTATTCATCACCCTATTCAATCTATTATCAAGAACTTTAGATGAGATCTTATAAGCACTACCTAATAAACTTAATGGTCTAAAATCCTTAGGTAAACAAGAATCAGTCTTCTTATGAATCAAAGACAAAAAAGAGCAATTAAGCCTCCAATCCCATCCTCCATAAGTAAAAAACTCCTTCATCATTTCCATAAAATCCTTCTTCAATATATTCCAAGAATTCTTATAAAACTCCATTGAAAACCCATCAGGTCCATGAGACTTACTGTTTCCAAAATGCTTAATTACATCAAACACCTCCTCTTCAGAAAATTCCCTCTCCATCCAAGTACATTCTTCACCTGTTAACTTAGGAAAATCAAGATTATTCTTAGAAAATGAGACATCATTTTGTTCAGTAGACAAAGAAGCATAGTAATTCCTCATTTCTAACTTGATCTTATCCTGCTCAAAACAATCCTCCCATCAATTTCCAGCTTCACAATTGTATTTATTTTTTTCCTTGCAGATATAGTATGCGTACTTGTCTGCTAACTGTTGCAAGTTATTCCAAGTCCGGAAATCATAATATGCATACTCGTACGCGTACTGGTTGGTTAATGAAAGTATGGGAACTTAGTATACATAACGGTATGCGTACTGGAACGAGTTTCAAGTTACGGAAATTCAACCGAGTTTGGAAGGAATGTGTACCTGTCGCATACTGGCGAACCCAAACTTAGTCCAGCCACTTAGGTATGTGTACCCGTTTGCATACTTGAGTAGGTTATGTTCTAAAATCGGTTTGTTCATGAACTAATACATTATTATAATAAGGAATGTAATCTTTTACAAATCATGGCTATAATGTTCATGAACTGACTCGAGTAAATCAAAATTGATTTTGCTTCAATTGTCTTGTATACTTCTATGAGAATATAAACA
Source organism: Papaver somniferum (assembly GCF_003573695.1). Taxonomy (NCBI): domain Eukaryota; kingdom Viridiplantae; phylum Streptophyta; class Magnoliopsida; order Ranunculales; family Papaveraceae; genus Papaver; species Papaver somniferum. Next base: position 102,303,440 of record NC_039363.1, on the reverse strand, counting down.
ATTGAACAACTCTAGAACTAGTTTCATTTGAGTCATTTGAACTAGTTATGGTTAAGATGAATATGGTTGATATGAAAGTGTGCATATGGCTAATTTCGGATAACTATTATTGAGCCAACAAGGTGTACACGTTTAAGTACGGTTACTCATATCTAAATGAAGTCACTTTTTATTTGTGTGTAACAAGCTAAGTTCGATCTAGCGGTTGAAAGATATTAGCTTGAGTCTAATCAGGTTTTCATCTAACGGTGAATATTGAATGCTTTGTTATCAAGGTAACATTGATTGCAAACCCTGATTTAAAGACTATATAAGGTAGAACTCTAGCAACTGGAAACCTAATCCCCACACCTCCCGTGTGGTATTAGTTGCGACTAGAGTCGACTCTCCTTTAACCTTAGGTTTTTCCAAAACCCAGTAGGTTAATGACTTTAAGACTTCATTGGGATTGTGAAGCCAGGTCTAACTATTTTCTCTGTAGTTGCGTGTTCTGATCTTGTTGTTTTCTATCGTGATTGAGTACTATCTTCTCTAAGATTTGCTCGAGATTTAATCTCAGATAGGCAAGATAAAAAGTAGTCACAAACATTTTCGTCTCATCGTTTGTGATTCCACAATATCTTGTTTCGGTACCATACGATTAAGATTATTGTGACGTGATTGATATTACCAGGCTGTTATTCGGGAATATAAGTCCGGTATATCAATTGGTTCTTGTTCACCTTGATTTATCAAAATATGGAACAAAACTCATAGGTATTTCTGTGGGAGACAGATTTATCTATTCAATTGACTTTTCTGTGTGAGACAGATTGGTTTATCAAGTCTTCAACTTTGAGTCATAGCAACTCTTAGTTGTGGGTGAGATCAGCTAAGGGAATCAAGTGCGCAGAATCCGACGTGGTTCTAGAGGCGTAAGGAACACGACTGTACCTTGATCAGTATGAGATTGGTTAGGGGATCAACTACACTCCAGTCCGAAGTTAAGTTGGAGTAGTCTAGTGTCTGTAGCGGCTTAATACAGTGTGGTGTTCAAATCTGGACTAGGTCCCGGGGTTTTTCTGCATTTGCGGTTCCCTCGTTAACAAATCTTCTGGTGTCTGTGTTATTTCTTTTCCGCATTATATTTGTTTATATAATTGAAATATCACAGGTTGTGCATAAGTTCAATCAATTGTGTATCCAACCTTTGGTTGTTGATTAAATGATTGACACCTGGATATTGGTTTTTGATATCGTCCAAGTTATTTCTTATATTCAATCGGGATCGAAAATTCCTATTTTTTTGATTGCGGATTGAAATGAGAAATAGAGATATTACTCTTTGATGTACTTTTCTTAAGATTGAGTCTGACTGTCTAGTTGATACTCTTGAAAGTATATTGGAGTTTGTTCATACAAAATTGCTAATCGAAATCTTGGGTGTGGTTGCTAGACCACCGCTTTTTCAATTGGTATCAGAGCAAGCAAAAACATTTAAGACCTCATAAGTCTGTATTTGTAGCGATCTGACTCTATGGACACAAGTGTTATCTTTATAAACGTACTGCCAGTCTTCGGTGGCTTGAATTACTTATGGTGGAAAATTGCTATGCGTGCCTTTCTTCAGGCGCGTGATTTTCAATCATGGGTTTATGTTGTTAATGTCTATAATCCTCCGGATGTTACAGAAGGCAATATAACTATTCCAAAGGATATCTGTGATTATGATGTTGTCGAGATTCTTGCCGCAAACGGATTGAATGCAGTCATTCATGCTATTACCCTAGATCTTCAGAACCATGTGACTACATGCACTCGGTCTAAAGATGCGTGAGATATCTTAGAAACCGTATTTGAAGAGAATACCTGTCAGAAAGAAGATAGGCTTCAAAACCTAAATTATGATTGGGAAAACCTTTGTATGTCAGATGAAGATTTATTTGATGAGTTTAATCACAAAGTGCCTGAAATTGTAATGCATCTTTTGCGTTGGGTAAGACTATTCCTGAAAAGGACATTGTAATGAAAATTCTCAGATCATTTCCATCTAGATACGATTCTAAGAAACATGCAATCGTTGAAGGAAATAACCTTGAAACTCTTTCCAGAAATACTCTTGTTGGGAAGTTAAAGATCTTTGATCATGAGCATGTATCAAATATGGAAAGAATATTGCTTTCAAAGCACAAAAGAACACTAAATTACTTGATAAAAGTAAAAGTGTTGGCATCTTTGAAGATGATCCTTTTGAGACTGATTCATCAGATGAAGATCTTGACAAGTCAATCTCTTTGACCACAAGACAATTTAGAGATCTTCTTTTGAAGAGAAGTAAACGGGAATTCAAATCCCCTAGTGCATTTACTGCTTAGCTTCTCTGCCTTAGGCTCACTGCCTTTGTTTAACTCCACTGTCACTATCACTGCCACTTAGTTTACTGCTTAGGATAATCTTAGCTTAGGAAAGTAGGAAAGCTTCAACTCACTCACCTTGTCCCTGTGGAATGACCCTGTTCTTGCACATACATTGCTACAACTGACCCTGTGCACTTGCAGGTATCACTGTAGGCTGTCTTTGCTCTTATTTTATACATATCCCAAAGCCTACCAAGTTTTTGGCGCCACTGCCAGGGATATGTATTGATTTTAGGCTTAGAAAATGGGTTTTGGGCTTAAACAATATTGAGCCAACTTCTTCTTTGAGAACAATTTCTTCTTTTGTGAGCCAATTTTCATCCTTGAGTCTTCCATACCGTATTCTGCACTTCTTTTCCTCTAGAGTTTCTGCCGGCTTTCTCCGTGTCTTTGCATTTTTCGCTCCGCAACTCATCTAGTCTTTATTTATTACCTAAAAATACAAAATTAATTAATAAAAATATTTATTCTTGAAAACAAAGAAAATACAGAATATGGGATAAAATGTAGAATTAATGCACAAAAGATGAGTTAAATGCCAAGAAAAAATATATAGAAATATGCACTTTTTAGCACTCATCACGCTTACAGAGTTAAGTTCGACTAATAACTTGTCGGCCAAATCTAAATATGTTTTCACAAAGCTAGGTTCGACTGACTAGTAATCAGCCGAACCTCTAAATATTCTTCATATGCGAAGAACAACCAAGGTTCGACTGACAAGTTATTAGCCGAACATAGATATGTTTTACAAAAACTTTTGTTCGACTAATACCTTGTCAGTTGAATCTAGGTTTAAATAAAAAAGGATAATTAAAATTTAATTAAAAAAAATTAAGAAAAATTAAAAAAATTGAAAAACTAAATAAAAGGTAATTAAAAAAATATATAAGATAAAGGGATGGGGAGCGTATTAGTGTAATCCCACCGATTTAATGGTACTTTAGTAAACCAACTATCTCTAGGACACCCCTTGTAACTATTTATAAGATAGGATTATTAAAAGGTAATGAATTGTGCCCGTGCTATATATAGGGTATCTTTTTAATTTGGGGTACGCAGGGCAAAGGCGATGCATTCTGATCTGGTGTGCACGGGACTTCGCCCCTTATGCATTTTAGATGGGGTGTGGGGGACCGAATACATTACACATGAGGAGAAAAAACATAAATATGTGCAGATTTTATTTATCTATTCTTTTTATATTCGCACAAAACATGTGGTGTTGTTTTTTTTCCCTTTATGTATTAATTTGGAAAAAGAATCCTAATACGGTAAGCACTCTACTTCCAAATTAAATTCCGACTTCTATGAAAATGGTGTAGAAAAATTTATTTGTAACTCCCCCGTCACAGTTAGGGATGGCAATGGGGCGGGTATGGGGCGAGGACCTTGAATCCCATCCCCTACCACGTTCAAAAAATCAAAACCCATCCCCTACCCGTTACGGTAAGAACTAGGGCGGGCACGGGTCTGGAAAATACGCATAGGGGACGGGTTTCCCATGGGTTATACATAGTTCACAAAAAATATTTATAATTCTATCACAATCAACAAGTTCTATCGCGCATATCCACAGTAAAGCCAAAAGTGCTATCGCGCATATCCACGGTAAAGTCATATCGACAATATCGATATCAAGTATAAAGTTTTTTTTTTACTCAATCTTGGTTATAATCCGATAGGATTGATTATATAGGAGGACTAAAATAAAAAAAATAGTTAACATTTTAAGATCCGATCATCTATAATATTATATAGTATTATTTGTACGAGTGAGTTACATAAATATTTTATGTGCATCGTATCGTTCATAAATTTCTATGAACATGATAAAATCTATGATAATACTTTTTAATAAAATTAAAAACCTTATATATATTTAAATCCCATCCCCACACCATCCTCGCATAACTAATTTCGGGGATTACCCGTATCCGATCCCGTCCCCGTTTATACGGGGAAAATCCTACCTAATAAGGGTGGGTACCCACGGGATGGGTTTGGGTGGGACAAAATGCCATCCCTAGTTATGGTATGGTTCCATCTCAATCGGTCGTTCACATATACAGCCGGATCAGTCACGTAATTGTTGTCAAAGAATTCGGATCTTAAACAAGCTTCAATTTCCTAGACACTCTAGATGATTCTTGTTTTCCAAACTCCTAAACCTTTTGTTGTTTATTTATTTATTTTTATTTTTATTGGCTCGGCTAAACCTGTTGGGATTGTTCTACTTACTTTGTGAGGAAATATCTGGTATCAGAGCAAGGAGACGCTCTTGGATACGGTTACTCAGATTGAAGTTGGAGTGAAGGTATTTTTCTGAAGATTGCTTGAGGTAACATTAATCTCAAAGGTTCGGATTTTTATCTATATTTGGTTGTTTAAGAACAATGGTTGACGGGAATAAACCATTTGATCCGAAAGATCCTTTAGGAGAACATTCGGAGTCCACAAGTAAAGATAAAGAAAGAAAATAAGAAATACTTCATTCACATAGATCACAACTCAAGGTAGAAAAGTTTACAGGAACCAATAACTTTGGTTTATGGAGAACAGACGTAGTTCTCTTGTTCTTCTTGACCTAGAAGAAGCTCTAGAAGATCAGACAGTTGAGATGTATGATAAGCAGTGGAACAAGATGAATAGATTATGTCTTGCTTCGATATGAGAGGTGTTTAGCAACTGCAATAATAGTTAATTATCAGCACGAGACTTCAGCTAAGGATCTCTGGGAAAAACTAGAGAAATAATACCTTGTGAAGAACGTGGCCAATAGGATACATCTTAAAAGGAATTTGTATCGCTATAACATGAAGAAAGGTGAAACCCTAACTAAGAACCTAGATTCATATAATAAAATGCTTGCAAGATCAATGACGAGGAACAAGCTTTGTGTCTGATAAATTCTCTTCCTGAAAAGTATGAACCCGTGATTAAAGCATTAATGCAAGGCAAGGATAAGATGACATACGCTGAGGTCACTACAGCATTGCGTAGTGAGGAGTTCAGGAAGATGGACCGTGAATACCTTGCAAGTGAAGCTAATAATGATGTGCTTCTTGCAAGAGGTCGTTCAACAGATAGGAGAAAGAAGACTGGTGGCTATGGTAAAGGTAGAGGGCGTTCTAAGAGTAGAACACGTCTGTGTAAAGATGAGTGTGCTTGGTGCCATGATTTAGGTCATTGGGCTAAGGATGTACCAAGTGTAAGTCAAGAGAAGAAGATAATAGTAATACCGAGGTGAACATTGCTAAAGCTAATGAAGAATCAGATGATGCTTCTGATTTCTTGCTGACTGTGACACCATCAGCTTGTACTATTACAGACAGTACATGGATATTAGATACTAGAGCAACGTATCATATATGTCTATATCGGGACTGGTTCTCAAGTTTTTAAGAGCTTGATAGAGAAGTACGTATGAGAAACAATCATACCTGCAGGGTGATTGGAATTGGTACTGTTCGTATCAAGATGCATGATGGTATGGTTAGAGAGCTGAAGGAGGTAATATTTGTATCAGCCATAAAGAAGAATCTGATTTCACTCGGAACTTTATAAGCTAAGGGCTATAAGATAGTCGCTGAAAATGGTATTATAAAGGTAATCTCTGGATCTTTGGTTATCATGAAGGGAAAACGTCATCATAACTTGTATTACTTGATTGGGAGTACAACAACAGGGGATGTGTCTATTTCTGAACACATCGAGAGTGCAGCTACCGAGAAGACGAAGCTACGGCACATGAGACTTCCACATCCAGGTGAGAAGTTGTTGCATAGGTTGATTCAACAAGACTTGTTGAAAGGTGTTATTGCCTACAAGTTAGCATTTTTTGAACATTGTGTTAAGGTAAAGAAAACAAGAACAAGCTTTGGCACAACTATCCACAATACTAGTGGAGTTCTTGACTATGTTCACTCAGATGTTTTGGGTCCTTCCAAGAATGCATCATTGGGAGGAAAACACTGGTTTGTGTCGTTCATTGAGGATTATTCTAGGCGCGTATAGGTGTACACCATGAGGCATAAGGATGAAGTCTTAGAAATCTTTGTGAGGTGGAAAAAGGCAACTGAGACTCAAACTGGCAGAAAGATCAAAGTACTATGTTCGGACAATGGTGGAGAGTACAAGAATGATCCGTTCTTGCAATTACGTCATGATGAGGGGATAAAGAGGCACTTCACAGTTAAGAAGACACCGCAACAGAATGGGGTAGCTGAACGCATGAATCTTACTTTGCTGGAGAATGTACGATGTATGTTATCTAATGTTGGATTAGGTAAGGCGTTTTGGGCTGAGGCAGTTACGTATGCGTGCTTCCTCATTAATAGGTTGCCATCATCTTCATTAGAAGGTAAAACTCCTATGGATAAGTGGTTTCGTAAACCATCTTACGATTATGATTCAATTAATATCTTTGGTTGTCCTGTGTGGTATCATGTTAGTGAAAACAAGCTTGATAGCCGTGCTGTAAAAGGAATCTTTGCGGGTATGAAGAGTGGAGTAAAAGGGTTCAAGATTTGGAATCCAGTTGAGAAGAAGATAGTCATGAGTAGAGATGTTACATTTGATGAAGCGTCTATGGTGAAGTCTTGGGGTTCTCGGCAGGTGGAGAACACTACCAGTACCGGTGAGCCTTTGCAGCAGGTGGAGATTGATGCAACTCCATCAATTCCAGTTAAGTCTGTATCTGTTCAGAATACTTCTGAAGACATTGGGTCTGTAAGAGAGGTAACTACTGAAGTTCCAAATGATAGTGACATTGTTGAGGAAGAGGAACAAGAGTCAGTAGAAGATACAGAAGCTACGGTCACGGAGACCATAGCAACCAGCAAACCGAGAAGATCAACCAGTAAGCCTGGTTGGATGAATGATTACATTTCTTACGCATTACCAATTGTTGAAGATAGTACTCCTACTTCCTGTTTAGAAGTTGTACGTAGTGCAGAGTGTAAAGAATGGGAAGGTGCAATGCAGGATGAGATGGAGTCTCTTTACAAGAATGGCACATGGATTCTTATGAAGCTTCCGAACGGTAATAAGGTCATAGGGTGCAAGTGGGTATATGCTAAGAAAGAAGGATCTTCGGTGAATCAGGTACGCTACAGGGCAAGGTTAGTTGCAAAAGGTTATGCCCAAAAAGAAGGGATTGACTACAATGAGGTGTTCTCTCCTGTGGTAAAACATTCATCAACCCGTATTTTGTTGGTCTTTGTAGCACAATATGATTTAGACTTAGTTCAGCTAGATGTTAAGATTCTTACATGGTGATCTAGAAGAGGTGATATATATGACTCAGCCGAGTGGGTTTAAGGTTGATGGAAAAGAAGATTGTGTATGTAAACTGAAGAGATCGTTGTACGGGATGAAGCAGTCTCCAAGACAATGGTACAAGCGATTTGACCAGTTTATGTAGGCAAAACATACACAAGAAGTCATATGACCATTGTGTATACTTTAAGAAGCTACGTGATGGGTTTTTCATATATTTGCTCTTGTATGTCGATGATATGCTGATAGCATCGAATAACAAGAAAGAAATTGATAATTTGAAGCACAAGTTGTCATCTGAGTTTGAGATGAAAGATCTGGGAGAAGCTAAGAAGATTCTTAGTATGAAGATTCAACGTAACAGAGAGAAGGGTAAGGTTTGTTTGTCTCAAAAGGCATATTTAACGAAAGTTTTACAGAAGTTTGGTGTCTACGAAGGAACTAAATCTGTAAGTACTCCCCTTGCTGCTCATTTTAAGTTGAATGCACGTATGTCTCCCACTACTGAAGAACAGCGAAAGTATATGGCCAAAGTCCCATATGTTGAGGTTGTTGGTAGATTGATGTATACGATGGTATGTACAAGGCCGGACATTTCACATGTTGTTAGTATGGTCAGCCGTTATATGTATCGTCCTGGTAAGGAACATTGGCAAGATGTGAAATGGATTTTGAGGTATCTTTACGGTACGGTTGATGTTGGCTTGGAGTTTGTGAAGGATAGAAGTAACAATTAGTTGTGTGTTGGGTATGTGGATTCTGACTATGTTGGTGATTCGGACAAGAGACGTTCAACTACAGGGTATGTATTTACTGTAGCAGGGGTACCAGTAAGTTGGAGATCAATCTTGCAGTCTACTATGGCGCTTTCAACTACGGAGGCGGAGTATATGGCAGTGACTGAGGCATTTAAGGAGGCTATATGGTTACAAGGTTTGCTAGATGACTTGGGAGTTGTGCAAGACCAACTGCATGTGCATTGTGATAGTCTAAGTGCAATTTATTTGGCTAAGAATCAAGTGCATCATGCTAGAACCAAACATATAGACGTATGATTTAACTTTGTGAGAGAAATTCTTTAAGAATAAGACATTCTACTTGTGAAGATCGATACCAAAGTCAATCCAGCTGATATGTTGACTAAAGTAGTATCTGGGATCAAGTTTTGACATTGTTAGAAATTGATCCACATCCTTCCGGTTTGGTGAATGGCACTTTTGGGGTAGAGGTTCTTAGGAACCTGGTGGAGGTATTCTAGCAAGGCCATTTGAGAGAACTACGGTTGGGTTTGATTCCTATTGAGGATACGTAGGCAGCCAGTGATGTCAATCGACGTTTGAAGATGGAGGTGATTTTATCTATTGATCGTCTCATGTATGAATGCATGATCCGAGGTGGATAATTGTTGGTAGGATGGTCAAGGACTAGATTAGGAAATCTAGTTGGTTTGGGAAACCAATTACTAGTGTCTTAAGTATAGCAAATTAAGAGGTTTGTCTCTTAGAGTTAAGTTAGGAAACCCTGTACTTCTAGGAAAGTAATCCTTATTAAGGAATGGGTCCAGCCCTATTGATATGTATAAATAGACATAGAGAGAACTAGAGAAAACACACCAGAACTAAGTAAAAAGTTTTGGTCTTCTCTGCTTAGGCTTTGTATATTCCAACCTATACGGTGATATATAAAATTGTTTATTCCTTCCCGATGATTCAACCTCGTTAAATACTTGTTCTTCTTGTGTGTATGATCGTGTTCTTGGCGATATTGAGATACCTCGTAGTAGTGCAAACCTAATGCTTCCGCAGATTTTGGCTCAACAATAACATATTAGGTCTCCCCACAATCTGTCTATATATATATATATATGCTCATACCCCAACAATAGGGTTCATCATCACCAACTAGCTAGCTAGGTACGAGAAAATAAGAAACACATATCAAGCAAATAATAACGTTTGATCAAAGGCCTTATACTGTTTTTCTCAAATATTATTTCAATGGAAGATTTTCACGAGGATATATCAAAAAAAATTCTCTCACACATTCCTCGAGAGTCGGTCTTAAACTGCAAACTTGTTTCCAAAACTTGGAACACTCTCCTCTCCAATAGAAAGCTGGAAGTTGGTATTCTTTTCTATGTTGCTTCAAGTCGGGAAAGAAACATTCAACTTCACAAGGGATATTATGATGAAATCATTACGATAACTGATGACGATCATGAAAATTTTACGTATAGAACCATCGAGAAAATCAAGCATCCCGTCATCAATAAGAGAAAAGTCATAGATATCATGGTTGGTTCTTGCAATGGTTTGGTTTGCTTCTTAGTACCCCATCATCGTGTGGAAGATCCTGTCTACATCTGCAATCCAATCTCTGGTGAATACGTTAACCTTCCGAGAATAAACAGCAAGAAAGGCCTCATAGTAAGCGGATTCGGTTACAATTGCTCAGCAAACAACTACAAGGTTATCAGAATTCACTATCCCAAGAAGTTGAGTTATGCCTACCCTCCAAGCCCAGGACAGGTGCAGATATATTCCCTGGGAGGTGGTGACAGCTGCGGATGGAGAAATCTTGGAGACATCAACTATTCGTTGGCTTTCAATGGCACCCTTCTGAATGGATCCCTTTATTGGTTGGAATGGATGGACCAGAAGATTGTTGCTTTTGATTTGGCAAATGAAAATTTTCAATTGCTACCAACTGCACCACCATGTTTCGTACGTGTTAAGTACGGTTATTTTCGTCTCGCGGTGTTGGGTGGGCATTTGTGTTTTGTTCATCATAAGTGGGAGGAGGGTGTGGACATATGGTCCTTCAAAAATAGGCAGACAGATAATTCTTCTGGTGATCGGGAGCATGAATCTTGGAGCTGGAGTTTGGAGTTCAGCGTACCATTCCCATACCTAGTTACCGAACACGATTTCTATACACCGTTTTCCCTCACAACGAATAATCAAATTCTGCTTTGGTTCAATCACAAGACTCTTTGCTGTTACGACCCGAAAAACAAGATATTTAGCAAAATTTTGGTTGGGAATTCTGGATTGGATTATCTTCGAGGAATTCCACACGTTAATAGCTCTGTTTCATTGAAAGCTCTTGGGGTAAATTCTAAGATAAGAAAATGATGTGCGACACTCGAGCACAAGCAAGATTCAGCAGGATTACGTCGTTCCGTATATATTACGAGAATTGATTCTTTATGTTGATGTAGCTATTTTTGGTCAGTTTTGTTCCTAGTATGCAATATGGTCAAAATATTAATGAACTTGTTCACTCTTTTACACTTAACAAAATTGGTTAAAAAGATCAAAATCAACAATTTCTGGGTGAAAAGAACATTTAGATTTTGATACTTTTCAAATGGACAAAAATGTAAGAATAGTCATGATGTAAACACTTTCATCCTACCCATTTTTAAATATTTTTTCTTATTTTTAATTTACATCAGGATGCATCCAGTTTCACCCTTGCTATTTTTTTGATGTAAATTTTTAATAATTTTTACTCGTCCATTTGAACCATGTTTTAAAAATATTTGCACAAATAACCCATTTTCCGTTTATACTTACACGAGTTTGTACGCGTATTACTCCACCATTATTTCATATATGCTTCTTGAAAAGGCAGTGTCAACAAGAAAGCTCAGCACCACCAGACCAGATTTTATTGTTCTTGATGAGTCAAATATGCCTATTGGAAGAAGGATCATGTGGTTGCGGATTCTGAAGAGATCTCCACAGATTTGTTTCAATAAAAGTTAAGCATGCATAAAGATCAATCAACCCGTTAAGCTGAAGTACGCGCCACGTAAGTTTAAGATAAGCATGCATAAATACCAACTGAAACTTTCGTTCCAAATCCATATTGAGCTGTAGTTCTATTTAATCTTTATTCCAAGCAAGTACCAAACCGCCCCCGGCAGCCCGGCTTGATGTGGTCGACCCCCTCTTTGTCTTTCTGACACCTATTTAATTAAAAAATCTGTCCCTTCAAATCCCCTTAACTAAAAAACATGTCCCTTCAGATCCCCTTAACTAAAAAACCTGTCCCTTCAGATCCCTTTAACGTATTATACCATATGAGAAAAAACAAGAAGTCGAAGAAAAAGAAAACAGTTTGATTGAAAAACTGTTTTTCAAGCTTTTTAATGCTTTATAATACGTGTTCGAAATTAAAGAGGCCACATACTACAAGTTTTTTACTACTTTATAATACAAGCTTATTATAGGGGCGATATGGTTTATTAGAGGGGGGTCATTGTGATAGTAATGTCCCTTTAGTTAGTTAGAGAATGTCCAAAAGGGGGATGTAAATTGACTAGATTATCCTTTTCACCTTAAATCAACCAAAATCAAATCATTTTTTTTAAACCTAATGAATCAGAAAAAATCAAATCAGTTTTTTTTCATCTTCTTCTTCATCTTCTCTTCTCCTCCATCAACCGTAACCTCCATTAAAACTTAAAATTTCATCGTCTTCGATTAATCGGCGATTTGAAAAATGTTTGGAAAAACCAGGTTAGGGTTTAGTTTATCGTGTTGGATTTAAGTTAATTTTGCAACCGTAAGTTCTTCTGAAAATTTAAAAGTTTTGATTTAGTTATTACTTTAGATAATTTTGAGCGAGAAAAAGCTAATGGGAACTAATTTAGAAGTATATCGGGTCACTGGAATCACTCATTTTGGTTGAGTGAATCAAAATCTAGGATTTCACAAATATCACAAGAGTTTTTCTTTTTCTTCTCCTCTGAACTTTTTTTTAACTCTAAAAATCTGATTTTGTTTTGATTTTGAGTTAATATAAGTGAAATTAATCATTAACACTAAACTTGATTATCATCACGAAATTAGGTTATCAGTAATGAGGATTAATTTATCATTTTCAGTTTTTTTATAAGAAACACCTTGAATGATCATGTAATGATCCTTTTTGTCCTATTAGAATACCGCGCCTCTAATAAATCATACCGCCGCTATAATAAGCTTGTTAAAATATGTCTCAGAAATTAAAGAGGTCATATAATTGAAGTACGTGGCCGACCACGTCATAGCCGTACCGATTCCAAACTGAATCGTTTGATTAACGAATTAAAGTCATTACAGATCACAAAAATGATGAACGATACAAACACGTGCCCACACCATATGTCAGATATGTCGGCCACCACACCTGCACGTGGGAATTATACCCTCCGTATTTGTTCGAACAAACAATAGAAATTCATTTTCTGGATCTGAGGAAGAAAAAAGAAACAGACGAGAGAAGAAAAACAGGGGGAGGAGAAGATCAGGTAAGGTGATGATTTCAGATAGATTATAATTTTTATACTAACTGTTCACTATTAAGAATCGCTGTTTCAGTGATTAAAAGCTCGAGAAAATGGTTAAGAAATAGTTGCAGGATCATGATTTCCTTGATGTTAGCTTAAAAAATTGAAATTAGAGGGAAATTCAGGTAGATACCAAGCTTAGACTTAATAGTTAGGTTAGGAAGGGGAAATAATAGTTATTTATGTTTGATTTTGTCCTGAATTTATTATACATAGATGAATACACTTCATGGACGCGTCTCTTAATTGTAAACCTACAGAGGCACAATGGCGCGATTAGGATCTCAGTCTTGTTTTCGGGGTTTGTATGTGAGGAATTCTTGGAATTGTGTAATTAAAAGTTTTTTTTCTCTTTTTTTTTCTTGAACTACATAGGAAGGGAGATTTGACTGAAGCTGTTAAAGTATATATCAATGGGTGATTATCACTTTATATACAAGGATGTTGAAGGAAGGACGACACAGTGGGACGATATACAAACAAAGTTAGGCAATTTACCTCCAAAGCCTGCTCCATTCAAACCCCCTGCTTTCACCCCAGCAGAAGATGAGAGTTCTAAACCAAAGGACAAAGCCTGGCTAGATAATAAAACTGAAAAAGACCTTGAGGATCTCGAAGATGATCCTGAACTTGATGATGACCGTTTCCTCGAAGAATACAGGTTAGCTTCATGGATATGCAAATTTCTATGACTATTAAAATTTTCTTTTCATACTACTTGCTTTTGACAAATTTACTGTTTTGTATTAAAGAAAGCAAAGACTAGAAGAGATGAGAGAAGCTGCCAAGATAGCAAAGTTTGGATCTGTAATGCCGATATCAGGTGCAGATTTTGTTCGTGAGGTCTCCCAGGCCCCATCAGACGTTTGGGTGGTAGTGTGTTTGTACAAAGAAGGGTAGCATATAGATTCTCTTTGTTACCAGTTTCGCATAGTTTCTTTTCCAGGATTTTGGTTGTTATGGTTGGTTTGTTGTTGTAATTGGGTTATCTGGTAATATCTTTTTCTTACATTTGTGTATTGGTCTTTCGGATGCTTAAATATATTCGATTACCTGCAGAATTGCAGAGTGTGGGGTACTCTTACGGTGCCTGGATGAACTAGCTACGAGATACCCAGCAACGAAATTCGTCAAAATAATATCTACAGAATGCATTCCGAACTACCCAGATCGTAATGTTCCTACTATTTTGGTTTACAATAACAGTGCTGTCAAAGGAACATATGTAGGCTCACATCAGTTTGGACGGAGGTGTACTCCTGAAGGTAAACTGACTCGACAAGCATTTGCTACCCGTGCTGTTTTATGTATCTTTGTGATAATTTTTTTTCTAAGGTCCAAGAAACTGAGTCGTGCATGTTAAAAATGAAAATCTGTTGTCTAAAGGATGGATATTTGTATGGATTTTCTTGAACAACTATGTTTTAGAACTGATTAATGTTCAGAGACCTAGAGGATCCTGACCCTATCTCTGCCATAATGAAAACACCATATCTCCATCTTTCAGAGCTGAAGTTTTTGTAATTCGGTACTTATTTTTCTACTTTATTCTTGGCCATGATATTTCAGCTGTTGCATTAATCCTCTGCCAATCCGATCCTGTACTTAATGATGGGCAGAGTTCAAGTGAGTCATCTAGAGATGCAGTCCTCGATCAAGTCCGCAGAAACTTTATTGAGAAGGTCGTAACAGAGCGTGAAGATGCAGATGATGGATACAATAGTGATTAGAATGTGAAAACTGCTTTCCGTTCAGAGAAAAAGAGAGAGAGAAGAGATGTTGGTGTGCAATATTAGATTGGTCATGTTCTGTTTGAATTTTAGTTGTCTTTTTTTGTGTTTAACATGTAATTGTCCACTTTAAAGTGTATCAAAATTTTCATGTAAGGTTTCCTTTCTGATGCTTCCCAGCTAAATTTCACTAGTTTGGAACTTTGTGAAATTCTCATTGCAGGGATCCAGCCGTTTGTCAATCGACGTTTGAAGATGGAGGTGATTTTATCTATTGATCGTCTCATGTATGAATGCATGATCCGAGGTGGATAATTGTTGGTAGGATGGTCAAGGACTAGATTAGGAAATCTAGTTGGTTTGGGAAACCAATTACTAGTGTCTTAAGTATAGCAAATTAAGAGGTTTGTCTCTTAGAGTTAAGTTAGGAAACCCTGTACTTCTAGGAAAGTAATCCTTATTAAGGAATGGGTCGAGCCCTATTGATATGTATAAATAGCCATTGAGAGAACTAGAGAAAACACACCAGAACTAAGTAAAAAGTTTTGGTCTTCTCTGCTTAGACTTTGTATATTCCAACCTATACGGTGATATATAAAATTGCTTATTCCTTCCCGACGATTCAACCTCGTTAAATACTTGTTCTTCTTGTGTGTATGATCGTGTTCTTGGCGATATTGAGATACCTCGTAGTAGTGCAAACCTAATGCTTCCGCAGATTTTGGCTCAACAATAACATATTAGGTCTCCCCACAATCTGTCTATATATATATATGCTCATACCCCAACAATAGGGTTCATCATCACCAACTAGCTAGGTACGAGAAAATAAGAAACACATATCAAGCAAATAATAACGTTTGATCAAAGGCCTTATACTGTTTTTCTCAAATATTATTTCAATGGAAGATCTTCACGAGGATATATCAAAAAAAATTCTCTCACACATTCCTCGAGAGTCGGTCTTAAACTGCAAACTTGTTTCCAAAACTTGGAACACTCTCCTCTCCAATAGAAAGCTGGAAGTTGGTATTCTTTTCTGTGTTGCTTCAAATCGGGAAAGAAACATTCAACTTCACAAGGGATATTATGATGAAATCATTACGCTAACTGATGACGATCATGAAAATTTTACGTATAGAACCATCGAGAAAATCAAGCATCCCGTCATCAATAAGAGAAAAGTCATAGATATCATGGTTGGTTCTTGCAATGGTTTGGTTTGCTTCTTAGTACCCCATCATCGTGTGGAAGATCCTGTCTACATCTGCAATCCAATCTCTGGTGAATACGTTAACCTTCCGAGAATAAACAGCAAGAAAGGCCTCATAGTAAGCGGATTCGGTTACAATTGCTCAGCAAACAACTACAAGGTTATCAGAATTCACTATCCCAAGAAGTTGAGTTATGCCTACCCTCCAAGCCCAGGACAGGTGCAGATATATTCCCTGGGAGGTGGTGACAGCTGCGGATGGAGAAATCTTGGAGACATCAACTATTCGTTGGCTTTCAATGGCACCCTTCTGAATGGATCCCTTTATTGGTTGGAATGGATGGACCAGAAGATTGTTGCTTTTGATTTGGCAAATGAAAATTTTCAATTGCTACCAACTGCACCACCATGTTTCGTACGTGTTAAGTACGGTTATTTTCGTCTCGCGGTGTTGGGTGGGCATTTGTGTTTTGTTCATCATAAGTGGGAGGAGGGTGTGGACATATGGTCCTTCAAAAATAGGCAGACAGATAATTCTTCTGGTGATCGGGAGCATGAATCTTGGAGCTGGAGTTTGGAGTTCAGCGTACCATTCCCATACCTAGTTACCGAACACGATTTCTATACACCGTTTTCCCTCACAACGAATAATCAAATTCTGCTTTGGTTCAATCACAAGACTCTTTGCTGTTACGACCCGAAAAACAAGATATTTAGCAAAATTTTGGTTGGGAATTCTGGATTGGATTATCTTCGAGGAATTCCACACGTTAATAGCTCTGTTTCATTGAAAGCTCTTGGGGTAAATTCTAAGATAAGAAAATGATGTGCGACACTCGAGCACAAGCAAGATTCAGCAGGATTACGTCGTTCCGTATATATTACGAGAATTGATTCTTTATGTTGATGTAGCTATTTTTGGTCAGTTTTGTTCCTAGTATGCAATATGGTCAAAATATTAATGAACTTGTTCACTCTTTTACACTTAACAAAATTGGTTAAAAAGATCAAAATCAACAATTTCTTTAAAAAGGATAACCTAAAATTCATCCTTTCTTTATTTACTTCTTTTTATATTTTTCAAACAGATCGTGCAGTGATGAAAGGAATGGAGGTAAGTCATTACAGATCACAAAATTGATCAACGGTACAAACTCTCAGACCTGAGGTTCTCTGCGATCTCAGTTTCCCATCTGTCCCCATTTTCAAGTAGTTTCTCCTTGTCGTACAATAGTTCCTTCACAAATGTTCAAGGCCATATTAAAGTCATTATTTCACTGCAGAAGACAGTTTAAGCGCTAGATAAAGTAATGAAATCCATTAACTGACCTCATGAGTTTCTGTAGCAAATTCAAAGTTGGGTCCCTCAACAATAGCATCCACCGGGCATGCCTCTTGACAGAATCCACAGTAGATGCACTTAGTCATGTCAATGTCATACCTGTAAACCAGGAGATTTTAGATTTGTGCGACTTTACATCTTGCATGTGCATGTGTGTTGTGAGTGAGACGGAGAGTCAGAGATATTGTGTGTTTGTGTGTGGGAGATATAGTGTGGGGAGATATAGTGTGGGGAGATATAGTGAGAGAGAGAGATATACAAAGAGAGACAGAGTTACCTAGTGGTTCTACGGCTGCCATCTTCTCGTTCCTCTGCCTCAATTGTAATTGCTTGTGCTGGACATATCTGGGAGAAAAAAGAAAAAAAACCAACAGATACCAAGATTAACATAAAGCAATAATATATCAAGGCCTGAAAAGACAAATTGTAATCTAGCCCGAACAGGAGCTGCCTTCTAGCTCTGATGTTGGGGTTTTCCTTCTATTGATCATAATAAGAATTAGTTTAGAAGTATCAGAACACTCACAGCTTCACATAGTTTACATGCGATGCAACGCTCCTCACCAGTTGGATAACGTCTGAGGGCATGCTCTCCACGAAACCGAGGGCTCAAAGGGCCTTTCTCAAAAGGATAATTGATCTGTGGAAGGCAGGAAGCTTCAATGAGAATGAACATCAAATATTCAAATTCCGGGGATAAAGTTGTACATATATAAGATGAGACTTACGGTCACTTTTCTCTCAAAGAAATACTTGAGGGTCAGCATCAGTCCGCGCACCATTTCGGTCAAAAATAAGGTATTGACACTTCTCTCGAAAACTGCAAATAACTATCCTTAGAAGCTAACCCATGTACCAAGAACATGTTTAAAACTGTTACAATAATTGATAGTTCAAATGAACAAGTAAAAGACATTACTAGAACTCCAATCCTTTGATATCTCCTTTGCAAGTTGCTCCCTTTCTTCGTCATCTGCAGGTAGAAAACAAGAAGCAAACTAGAATCAACCTCCCTAAAGTAAATATGTCAATACGTAACACCTGCTCCAGCATCAAAAGGGTGAAAAAAGTTCACTCAACTTGAACCTAGGAAGATTAGCAATTAGATGGCCTAGTAGTAGATGAACAGTGAGTCACATCAGGTTCCCTTTTAGTTGACGAAAATGAAAAGCATCAACGTGAAGTTTGGGGCACCCGAGTCCTGACCTAAGTTCCCTCTGGAAGGGGACGTCTCTGAACTCACTGGTTTAAGTTTTTCAAGTTGGATCTGTCTGTAACAAGTCCTTTCTAAGCCGAACCATTCATAAATTTCACTCTTTTGAAGTTTTTCTTCACGGCTGTGACCTTCCATTACAATATAACGTATAACCTAATAACCACGTACTAAACTAATTTGATATGAATCTTTTCAAATCAAAAAAGAATGTTTATTCAAATCATAGGGGTGGTGACCATTCATGCTTGGCTGTGAATGAATGTGCAGATACAGGGATGGATGGTGAGCCATTCATGCTTGGCACTCAAAAAAATGGATCGAAAATGAAGACTCTGCACTTGCAGGAAGAAGACTTGAGAATATTAACTCCTGCATTTTAAATATTGATTCCCCTTCAATCTTGAAACACAGTATCCTTAATTCATAGTACTCAATCTACAAAACTGGTATAGGATTCTATCATTCTGATAAACATGTTACCACTCTGTGTTTGAATTCAATCACAAATTTTTCCAAATATATAAAAGTTTAGAGTTCAATTCAGGTTCAAGCATGCCAAGTGACAACCGCTTTCGTTTTTATCCTACTTAGCTAGACGCTGAATGCAAATAGCCTACCTAGCTTCTTAGCAAAAGACCATGTAAATGAAGCATATCATGGAATGGACTCTCTGTCCTCTACTAATAATTCTCCTATATTATGTGAAACAGGACTTCAAACGGTGTATGACCCCAGGTTCAACCCCGACCATCTTTAGGGAAACTCTGGTAGCTATAGCTTCTGATTCATGTGTCTTATGGATAACCACCAACAAAAAAAGGGTGTGATGATCAATATGAATGCAGTATACAAGTGATCACTGGCTAATAACCCAGCAGAATGCTAATTCTTCCAGTAAAACTAACATGAGCATTATTTAAGGAACAATCTCAGACATTCAAGGTTCAACTAAACTAAGTACATTGTTCTATCAAGACTAACATAAGCCTTATTTCACTCAGTATACACGGCCTCAGCACAAAAGACGTTTCAGTGTACTTCTCAAAAACAAAAAAGAATTCAGTTTACCATCAAAATTTTGTCGCTATAGTAAAATGAATTGATTATACTACTAACCTTTTTTGGTAGAAAAGGGGTGTGATGTAAATCTCATTCCATAATGATGTGAGCCCTGCAGAGCTGGTCCTGCAACAGCCTACAATAAAATCAACAGAAATATGAATATCCAGCCCAAACAAATTCTCAAATTGGGAATTTAGGGATACATATTTCTCAAACACACCAATTTATGGTCTGAATTTTTTTACACTGTCTGCATATTCTAGACTTAAAAAATCAAAAACTGACCTATATAAACCCACGACAACATCAAGTTACAAACGAAACAAATCAGATTTCAGAAAACAAAATGAACATTGTCAATAGATCAGAAGAGGTTCTAGATGAAAGCTCATAACCCTTTACATTTCAATCCATGAACATCATAGGGTTTCTTTGGATGTACTTATACACAGTGAAATGATACGAAATTTGATTTAACTGATTAATTTTTAGGGTTTACTTTTTTTGTTTTAAAATTCAAAAGAATGAGATGCATAAGATCTTACCAGTTGACGTGCTCGAAGAGCGAGCATAGACTTTCGAGCTAGGATTCCAGCCATGGAATTTTGATGATGAAGAGGAGACAAAGACAGAGGTAGGGAGTGTCTCTGCGTGTGTTTACTGATTTTCCATTCTTCTCCCAATAAATGGAACCTGCTCTGGTGGTGGTTCATCAAATATTTTGATGTTCCACTTCTCCTGCATCCGTCTCATCAGTGTAGCCGTTAGATTTAGTGTATCATCTTGGAGTGGGTCCACAGAGTATTGGGTGTTTAGAGCTAACTCAAGATCTGAATTGGATTCGGAGTCTGACTCGATACGAGTCAGATGTCAAACATTTTCTTTTGCGACTCTTCAAGTGCTGCTTCGGCTCGTACATTTGACTCCGAGCTATATTAGGCGCACGTCTTTTTTTTTTATAGAAAAAGTAATTTTATTAACCTTTTTTTTTAAGGTAAAGTAGATTACTGTAGGAAAAGCTAATCTGCAGGTTCAGTCTCATTTGGAACAAACTCATTGAAGGTAGTCCTTCCGATAGCTGAATCCGTATGATAAACATCCACTGAAAAAGATACAGAAGTTATACTAATATTACAGAGTTCTAAAGCTTTGACAGTGTCATAAGTTATTGTTGGAATTAAAAACAGTGGTGCTTCATAAAAACTTAAAGTAGTAATAGCTTCTTTTCTTCCTTTCTTAGCCAAAAGATCCGCTGCCTTGTTCCCTCTTCTGTTAACCAGCTGAAAACCTCCAAAGGAAACCAGTTGAGTTTCCTTCTGTTTAACTTCTTCTAAGATAGCTTTACTTTGCCAACCGATAGTTCTGTCTTTTCCTAATAAATAGTTAATTGTTGCTTTGTTATCTCTCTCAATGACCAGATTTTGCAATTCTTCTGTAATGGCCCATTTTGTTGTGTGCAGTAAAGCTAGAGCTTCTGCTTCTTCAGCTGATGAAGTTCTACACTTTCCCAAACCTGCTCCTTTGAATGTGCATGTCCAATTGCGTAAGATAAAGCCAATACCTGCATCAGTTTTAGAAGATAACCAGGAGGCATCACAATTAATTTTCAAAGTTCTAGTAATCGGGAATTTCCAAGTATCTTGAGTATCAGTTGTTGTCCTGCCATGAGTGCTTGTTATGTTTTGTGTCACTGGATGCCAGTATTCATAGTGTTTTGATATTGCTAAGGCTAACTGATCAGGTGTTCTTTTTTTATTTTCAAACACCTTAAGGCACCTTTCTTTCTAGATAAACCAGCACTTTGTTGCTGCTAGGCCCATTGAGATTGAATTTACTTCACCTGTCATCCAAACATTATAGATATCTAAGAAGGAGATGTTATTAGAATTTTGGTCAGAAAAAACTCTCTGCACTGGAACTGTTTGTAGGTTCCATATAGCTTTTGCATAATCACAGCCAAAGAAAAGATGAAAAGTTGATTCTTCTTTTTGTTCGCAGAAAACACAATTTTCTTTAATACCCAACTTCAGTCTTGTAGGCAAAGCATCTTGAAGACATTTCCATATGAATAAATTAATTCTTTGAGATGTATCCATTGCCCATAGTCCCCTCCAAAACTTTTTTGTTCGTGCAGAAGTAATAGAAGATTGGTCTTGCAATTTTGCATATAATGATTTCACCGTAAAATCCCCAATCCTAGTGAGAGTCCACCTAATTTTGTCTCTTTTCAGAGATCCATTATGTGAAGTAAATAGCCTGATGTTTTTTATTTCATCCCTTAAGGGTTTTTCAAATATAAAGTTAAGAAGGTTTGTTTTCCACTTTTTTGTGTCAGAGTCAATTAACTCTGATACAAGTGTTATATTGGAGTTTCTTTTGAGAACAGATTTTGGTAGAATATCTTCTCTTGAAGGTAACCACCTATCTTCCCAAATGTTGATTGAGTTTCCATCCCCCACTTCCCAGATACTATACTTTTTGATGTGTTCAATTCCTTGAAGAATGCAGTTCCATATCCATGAAGAGTTTGATTTATTTTTAGACAGGAGAGCCCCATTTTTCTTGAAATATTTTCCTTTAAGGATTTGAGCCCACAGATCATCTGGTATGCTGACTAATCTCCATGATATTCTACTTATCATGGCTTGGTTCATCTTGTTTGCTTCTTTGAATCCTAACCCTCCTTGTTCTATAGGTTTACATAAGAAATCAAAGGATTTGATGTAGACACCTTTTGAATTGGTGTTTTTTCCCCACCAGAAATCTCGCTGGATGTTGTTGATTTTCTTTGTTAACTAGCAAATATAATACATAAGATTTCTAATTTCATCCGTATTAAAAACATTAGAGAGAGTGCTAGAGTTTGGAACCTTTTGTTGTAATTTGGAGGACATGTGTTGAAGGTCTTTTTATCCTCGCTTCTTTAGCTAAGTAATTTGCTGCTGAGTTGTATTTCCTTTGTATAAATTTTACCTGCGCTTGAGGAAGTTCTTGCATAATCCTGTAAAGTATTTTCGTCCGACCAAGATATGCTATTGCACATCATATTAATATTATCAACTAGTATTTTGCAATCCGAAACTATTGAAACGCTTGACAATAAATTTTCTTTCAGCCAGTTGACCGCCTTTAACAAGGCTATTGATTCCGCATGTAGAGTTGATGATGCCTTTTCCGAGCCTACCAACATGTGCATGAATGACTCATGGTCGACGGAATAGAGAATAAAAGCATTAACCGATAGACATGTCTTCTTTTTTAAAGTAAGCATCTATGAACATTATCCAATCGGATTTTAAGTCAGACCATTTGTATTTTACCGGCATCACCTTTTTTAGATTAGTTCCTTGTTGGAAATCTTTTGGTGGAATAGATTGTAGAAATCTGTTTATCTGACTGATCAGATCAATTGGGTTTGGTGATATCTTCTCAAAAACTACCGAGCATCTGTATTTCCAAATGAACCAAAGAATGGTGGTTGTTTTTTCTACTAGGTTAATTGTATCGTTCACCGATATCCACCCTCTGACCCAGTTATCCATAGTGTCAGTAGCTCCTATTGAAATAAGATTGTCGAGTGAAAAAACAAACCAAATAGCTCTGGCGAACGTGCAAGATCTGAATAGGTGGTTGTCCGTTTCATGAATTTGGGCATCGCACATCTGGCAGACATGACTAATCTCTTTTTTGTGGGCTCCAAGTCTTTCTGAAGTAGGGAGAGCTTTCTGAATTAGTTTCTATATGAATAATTTGATTCTTGGGATCACTTGAATTTTCCATATTTTATCCCACGGAAAATTCACTGGGGTATTGTTATCTTGAACTTGATCTATTAAGAAATTGTAGATGTTTTCCGCCGAGAAGTTTCCAGTATGATGATGTTTCCATCTCATTTTGTCATATTCCTGAAATCTTGGACTAATCGCTGGTATTTTGCTTCTGACTTCTGAATTGAAGAATTTGTTCAGTTTTTCCTGATCCCAATTATTGTCTTCCGTTATCAACTCTTGAACCATCATTGGAGCTTGTTCTTGAAAATTGGCGGGCTGAGTGATAATTTCTGAGTTTGGTATCCATCTGTCTTCCCAAATTTTTGCTGATTTACCATCCTTGACTTGCCAGACAAAGTTTCCTATAATAATGTCCAAACCTTTTTGTATACTAGTCCATATCCACGATAAATTGGAATATCTAGTGGATTCTAAAGGATGGGAATTTGGAAAATATTTAGCTCGAAGGAGTTTAACCCATAGATGATACTGGTATGAGATAAGGCGGCTGGCGAGCTTTTTCAGAAGAGTTATATTGAAGATATGGGGTTTTTTTATTCCTAGACCTTCTTTAGATATAGGCTTACAAATGCTGGCCCAAGCTTTGTGAGAAGAGCTATAAGTTTCTATGAATTCGATCCATTTCATCAAGAGTCTCTTTTGGAAGGGCATTCACTTGTGTTAGAGCACTGCTCGGTTGAACTCACATGTGTTGCTATCTCAAGCATGTTTATCAACGTTAGTGATCAAAACTATAAGTCTTGATTTCTAGCCTATTTATAGATTTCTTGGACTAGGACATAAATAGTGTAGTTGAGCTTAGATTTCACAGAGTTCATCATTTGAAGATGAAGAACTACTAAGGGGATCTTGTGGAAATTCTTCGACAAAAGGTATTTGGAGACTTGGACTCATCTATCACTTGGAAATTATATTTCTACTATCTCTTATATTGAGACATAAGTCGTGTTAAGATATAGTTTTCTCTATACACATTTGAGATTTCGAGCTGAGTATATCTCGCTTACATATTTCTCGAAATATGTGTTGGTAAGCTTTCGCTTCGGCCAAGTTCATCTTATATCATGAGAAAATTGCCGAGTAACATCTTACATGGTTTGTGTGATACAATCATTTGATGTAGGCTTGGAATGTTTCGATAATGATAGTTTCAATATCTTGAAGACTGCTTTGATGGTAATAGTGTGTGAAAACGTCTATTGTCATTATAAAAGAATGTTTCAATCATTGAAATAAAGAGTTGAGAATGTAACCATGTTTGGATATAAGCATATATAGTGTGTTCACACATTAGTGTATAAATTCATAAACCGGGAGACAAGTGTATGTATATGTGTATATACGAAATTGGTGAAGAAGACAGGTTAAGTATGTGTACCCATACGCATACTAGCGGAAGTTTTCGAAGCGAAAATTCTGCTGAGTTTGGTTTTGACAAACTCTTAACTAGTCACCT
The DNA here is from genome assembly GCF_003573695.1 of Papaver somniferum. Lineage (NCBI taxonomy): Eukaryota > Viridiplantae > Streptophyta > Magnoliopsida > Ranunculales > Papaveraceae > Papaver > Papaver somniferum. Next base: position 102,278,616 of record NC_039363.1, on the reverse strand, counting down.
TAATTATGCGTACCCGTACGCATACTGGCGGAAGTTTTTGAACCGAAAATTTCTGCTGAGTTTGGAAATTAAACAAACTCGAATCTGGTCGCTTAAGTACGCATACCCGTACGCATACTTAAGCTGGTTACTTTGTCAAATCGGTCAGTTCATGGACTTAAACATTTAAATCATAAGGAATGCAATCTTTGCAAACCGTGTATATAATGTTCATGATTGATTCAAATGAATCAAACCGATTTGGTTTCAATTGTGTTTTCTATAGCAATTGAACAACTCTTTAACTAGTTTCATTTGAGTCATTTGAACTAGTTATGGTTGAAATGAATAAGGTTGATATGAGAGTAATCATATGACTAAGCTTGGTTAACTATTTGTGAACCAACATGGTGTACATGTTTAGGTACGGTTACATAAACCTAAATGAGGGTACATTTCATTTTTATGTAACAAGCTAAGTTCGATCTAACGGTTGAAAGATATTAGCTTGGTTGAATCAGGTTTTTCATCTAACGGTGAATATTGAATACTTTGTTACCAAGGTAACTTGGATTGCAAACCCTGATTTAAAAATTATATAAAGGAGAAATATAACAACTGGAAACCTAATCCCCATACCTCTTGTGTGTTACTAGTTGAATAACAAAGTCGATTCTCCTTTAACCTTAGGTTTCTTCTCGAGACCCTATAGGTTAACGACTTGAAGACTTCATTGGCATTGTGAAGACATACCCAACTATTATCTTTGTAGTTGCGTGATCTGATCTTGCTGTTTCTATCGTGTTGAGTACAATTGAAATAATTGGCTCGAGATTTTATATCTCTGATAGGCAAGATAGAAAAGTAATCACAAACACTTCGTCTCATTGTTTGTGATTCCACAATAACTTGTTTCGCTAGTCGATTAAGTTTATTGTGAGGTGATTGATAATTCTAGGCTGTTCTTCGGGAATATAAGTTCGGGTTATCAATTGGTTCTTGTTCACCTTGATTTATCAAAAGACGGAATAGAAACTCTTGGGTATTTATGTGGGAGACAGATTTATTCAATCCTATATACTTTTCTGTGTGAGACATATTTGTCTATCAAGTCTTCGACTTTGGGTCGTAGCAACTCTTGGTTGTAGGTGAGATCAACTAAGGGAATCAAGTGTATTATCCTGCTAGGATCAGAGACATAAGGAGCGCAACTGTACCTTGAATTAATGTGATTGATTAGGGTTCAACTACAGTCTAGTCCGAAGTTAATTGGTAGTAGGCTAGTGTCTGTAGCGGCTTAATACATTGTGGTTTTCAATCTAGACTAGGTCCAGGGTTTTTCTGCATTTGCAGTTTCCTCGTTAACAAAATTCTGGTGTCTGTGTTATTTCTTTTCCGCATTATATTTTGTTATATAATTGAAATATCACAGGTTGTGCGTTAAGTTCAATCAGTTAGAATATCCAACCTTGGGTTGTTGATTTACATTGTTTGACACTTGAACATTGGTCTTTGGTACCGTTCGAGTTACTCTCTTATTCAATCGGGCTCGCAGATTTCTATTTGCTGATTTCGGATTGAATTAAGAGTTAGAGATATTAAATTCTTTGATATACTTTACTCTAGATTGAGTATGACTGTCTAGTTGATTCTCTAGAAAGTATATTGGAGTAAGTCCTCTCATATTTCCAAACGAAATGTTGGGTGTGGTTGTTAAACCCCCCGCATTTTCAGTTGGTATCAGAGAAGGCAAACGAATTAAAGACCTCATAAGTATGTGTTTGTAGCATTCTGATATTGACATAAGTGTTATCTCAATAAATGCGCCACCAGATCCAGGGATTCCAGAATTCTCTTCCATGACTGATTTAATAAAATTTGTAGAAGAAATTATGTCTAAACCTCCACCAGGTTTAAAATCCCTTGAAGTTTTTTCAGGGCTTGAAAAGAAACTTGAAAGCTTATCTTCTGATGTTGATTTATTTCTCCAGAAAGAACAAGAGTCTCTTGACAGACTAAATCAAGTTATGATGAATAATATACATGTTGAGGTTGATATTGATTTTCTAATCAGTGAGTGCAATACTCCTCCTGTGTGTAATCCAATTAGTTGTAACAAACTAAATGATTTACAAGAAGAGTTTAAATCTTAGTCATCTGAGTGTATCACTTCAAAGCATGAATCAATTCATTTCTCAATCTCTGATACTTCATATCAAGATAGTAGTAGTATCGTTTCCTTTAAAGAAGTCAGGATGTCTCTTTTTGTCAAAAGAGTTTCCCTCTACTGTACTGAAAACTATCTGCTGAAGCTCTTCCTTATAAGTTGGAAAACAAGAAATCAGAAACTCAATTTACTGTGGGCTCTCTTGAAATTCGATAAACTTAGAAAAACAATGTTCTGGGTTTCACTCATTTTTGGAGGTTGTAAGAGTTGCTGGAAAGAAACCCTATCATGGTGTCATGGAAGTCAAAGACACAGGTTTCAGCTCAAGAGGGTTATTTGTTGAGTCTATACTCCAAATACTTCTTGGTTTTCCAAACAAGTCCCTCTTGCACACGTGTGGATGAATCTACATGAACTTAGTTCCCGTATGTTTTAATTCCAGAATGCACTCGAACTAGCTCAGGTTCACCGTTTGTCACACTAAAAGAGAAAGTGTTCTTCCCTACTTCGTTCTTTTCACCTTCTCTTCACAGTTCGAGTACGATTGAGAAACCCATATGTTCATATACCAATCATTCTCTTCCTTCTTGATTCATGACCAATTTTTGATTGGTTTGTACCATTAGAATCAGAAGAAGCTTTTGCATGTTGGGTCAAGAAAGTTTCTCACTTTGCTCACCGGTTTGGAACTCCACCATCAACAACAGTTCACGAACCAAGTAAGTTGTTCATCCTCTCTGCTGTGTTTTTGTTCAAAAATGGCTTCTAGGAAAAGGTTAAGCCGTGGTAAAAGTTCAAGTTCTCAACCCAATCGAAGCTTAGATAGTTATAATGAGTTTGAATATGATGAAATTAGTTTAGACGTTTTACAACCTTTTTGTGAGCCTTCCCTTCAAATTAGCTTTACTAGTCTTCTTGCTAGGAATAAATACGTCAAGTTTCTTAAAGGGAAGTTTGTCATAGAAAGGGTTTATGATATTACTGTTAGCGAACCTGGGTTTCACCAGTTTATGAACCAACAAGAGTGGGGTTATATTCATGATGGTCTTGGGTCTTCTTATCCTGAAATGACTTGACAGTTTTATGCTAATATGCATGCTGCCAACAAAATCAGTTGTTGCTTCAAGATAATGGTTGGAGAGATAACATTTGAGGTAAATCATGAAGTGATTGCATATTTGTTGAACTTATCACTTGATCGCTCATTTGCAATTCCTCAACCTGAGAATCACATACCAACTCAGGGTCAGTTATCCGAATTGCTCCTAAATAGAAGTGAATCGTGGTCTAGGGGCAAGTTGTTTGTTGAAAACATTAGCTTTCATTTGAAAGTCTTCAGTAAATTGGTTGTTTCAAATATGATTCGCAGTACGCTTGATAAGAATCTATGGAGCAGAACCCTTGCTGAGATGATTTGCTATCTTATCTCTAGTGAAGAGATTGATTTCTGTGGTCTGATTATTTGTCATATGATCATATGGTTTCGCAGAAAAAGAATCTTGGGTTCCCATGTTTTATCAGTAGAATCTGTTAGAGTACTTCTCGGTCGAACTCGCATGCGTTGCTATCTCAAGCATGTTTGTCAATGTTAGTGATCAAAACTATAAGTCTTGATTTCTAGTCTACTATTAGCTAAGTCTCGGACTAGGATAGAAAGTTTAGTTGAGCTCAAAACTCCATGGAGATCATCATACAAAGACGAAGAACTGCTCAAGGAACTGGTGGAACTTCATCGACTAAAAGGTAAGTGGAGACTTGAACTTATCTATCACTCAAAAGTCTATCTACTCTATCTCCTGTCTTGAGACAAAAGTCATTTTGTTATATAGACTTTGATTATATACATTTGCTATTTCGAGCCGAGTTTATCTCGCTTAACTATTTCTTGAAATATGTGTTGGTAAGATTTCGCTTTGGCCAAGTTTATCTTTACTAGTAACGAAAGTCATGTAAAGTTTAAATCACTTGAAAATGGCTTTGACTAAAAATGGTTTGTGAACAACAACTATATAACGTCCTCTAAGAATGTTTCAATGATTGAAATGAGAGTTTAGATTATATAACCATTTTTGGATATAAGCATTGTGTGGTAACTCATACATGTATAAGTCCTTATTCCTTGAACCAAAGTATGCGTACTTTGCTGCTCAGGAAAACTAGCAGAGTCCGCGAACCCAATCCGCGTACTGTCGGAGGTTCTCTTCCCGAGAAAATCTGCTGGAGTTTGTGAACTATTTATAAACTTATTTCGGGTACTTAAGTCAGCGTACCATTTTGTGTACTTAAGTTGGTTATATTCTAAAAACGATTATTTGTGAACTTAAACTTATATAAACTAAGGAGTGCAAGTTTGCAAACCGTGGCTATAAAGTTCATGAATCGATTCGAGTGAATCAAATCGTTTTTGTTTCAATTGTGTCTATTATAAAGATCTAAGCAATTGAACAACTCTCTAACTAGTTCATTTGAGTCATTTGAACTAGTTGTGGTAAAGAAGAATATGGTTGATATGAAAGTGTTCATATGACTAACCATTTGGTTAACTACTTTTAAACCAACTAGATGTACAAGTTTGGTTACGGTTACACAAACCTAAAACGTGCATTTCATTTGTGTGTAACAAGTAAAGTTTCGATCTAACAGTTGAAAGATATTAGCTTGAATCTAATCAGGTTTCATGTAGCGGTGAATATTGAATGCTTTGTTACTAAGCTAACATTGATTGCAAGTCCTGATTTGAAAAACTATATAAGGGAGAACTCTAGAAACCGGGAAACCTAATCCCCACACCTCCTGTGTGATACTAGTTGTATTACCTAGAGCTGATTCTCCTTTAACCTTAGGTTTCTACCGAGACCCTGTAGGTTAACGACTTGAAGGCTTCATTGAGATTATGAAGCCATACCGAAACTACTTTCTCGTAGTTGTGTGATCTGATCTTGATGTTTCTATCGTACTAAGTACAATCGTAACGATTGGCTTGAGATTGATATCTCCGATAGGCAAGATATAAAAGTAATCACAAACATCTTCGTCTCATCGTTCGTGATTTCACAATATCTTCTTTCGCCGCGTCGATTAAGATTATTGTGAGGTGATTGATAATACTGAGTTGTTCTTCGGGAATATAAGTCTGGTTTATCAATTGGTTCCTATTCATCTTGATTTATCAAAAGACGGAACAAAACTCGTAGGTATTTATGTGGGAGACAGATTTATATATTACCGTAGACTTTTCTGTGTGATACAGATTTGTTTATTAAAGTCTTCGATTTTAGGTCGTAGCAACTCTTAGTTGTGGGTGCGATCATCTAAGGGAATCAAGTGCGTAGTATCCTGCTGGGATCAGAGACTTAGGAGCGTAACTGTACCTTAGATCAATGTGAGATTGATTGGGGTTCAACTACAGTCCAGACAGAAGTTAGTTTGTAGTAGGCTAGTGTCTGTAGCGGCTTAATACAGTGTGTGTTCAATCTGGACTAGGTCCCGGGGTTTTTCTGCATTTGCGGTTTCCCCGTTAACAAAACTTCTGGTGCCTGTGTTATTTCTTTTCGGCATTATATTTTGTTATATAATTGAAATATCATAGGTTGTGCATTTGAATCAATCAATTGGGAAATCCAACCTTTGGTTGTTGATTGAAATTGATTGATACTTGAACATTGGTCTTTGGTACCGTTCAATTGATTTTTCTTGTATTCAATTAGACTTGCAGATTTCTATTTGCTTGAGCAAGTATTGAATCGATAAAGAGAGATATAACTCTTTGATATACTTTCATTAGGATTTAGTGTGACTGTCTAGTTGATTCTCTTAAAAGTATATTTGAGTTAGTCCATACATATTGTTAATCGAAATATTGGGTGTGACCCCCGCTTTTTCAATTGGTATCAGAGTAGGCAAACACGTCTAAAGACCTTATCAGTCTATGTTTGTAGCAATCTGAATATGTGGATAAAATCTCATATCTGGCATATATGCATACCAAAATTTCTTCTAAAGCTTTTAACTATGTCAAATGTCTTGAGGTCACCTCAAAGGATTACTCCTTCGCTAATTCTTCCGAATCCCGAGGTGGAAAAAAGGATCTATCAAATGTTGATATCTGTTCCTCTAAAGTGGCAGTTGACACTATCGCAAAACCTGAAAAGGATCTCACTAGAATCTCAAAAAATTCAACTGAGACTATCGATTTTCAGAATCATGCTCAACTCATTGATGAATTTGAAAAGTCTTTTGGTCGAGAACGTGAAATCTATAATATCATTGGATCCTTCTCTAACAATATCGAAAAACTTCTTCAAGAAACTTCTCTATAACGTGAAAAGATTAGTATTCTTGAGGATGTTGCCAAGGAAGATTCAATTAGAGAAAAACGTTTGGTCGAGACACATTCATCAGAAATAAACAACTATCGTGTTGAAAAAGAGAAACATGTTGCATCTCTGCAACTTTCACAAGACCAGTGTAACGCCTTGAAAAAGGAAAACTATGTTTTGATGATTAAGTCATCCTCTACACCTTCTCCTAATACTTACAAGGTTTTACCTTGTGTAAAGAAAAATTCCTATAAGGAAGCACCTACTAGAATCACTTGCAAAATGTGCATGTGAAGGATGAAGGTGTGGATCAAGCAATCATGTCTCAATTTCACGATGTTGTTCATTTTTTGGGAAAACGAATCACTATGTTATTCATTATTTTGCTAGGAGGAAACAAATTTCTAATCTCCATAATTTGCTTCTTTCTACTGTCAATGGAGTAAATCGTCTGAGGACATCTACAGTGAATATCTTGCCGACAGAAAACCAGAAATCTTATGATCTCTCTTCAAGAAATCACCACAGGTTGCATGTTCCTCATTACGGTATATCATGTGCCACTAATGAAGACTTTCCATGTGTTTACAAAAACAAGTCTGGTAAGTCTAGATCAAGAAAATGAAAATCCTCCAAATTCCCTTTTTTGGAACCTATTTCTAGAGGTCCTAGACTCATTCCTCAGAAAAATCCTTCAGATGGACTTTTGAAAGGGTTTATGACTAATCCCTCTGGATTACGTTATAATCAATGAAAAAAGAGGAATATACAAGTAAAACGATCAAAGAACCTGTACAATCCTCTTCCCGTGTTTGGTAGTGAGATAAATTCTCACTCCTTACCTAACTTTAGGTAATCTAATCCTTGAATCTATCTTGAGAGGTACAAGGATGATGACTATGGGAGTCTCAAGATTTATTGTACGTCTTTTTATGTCGTTTTCTGTTGTCAATCAATCAGAGTTATGAAAGTGTGTTTTATGACTCAGACGCTAATTCTAAGAATTTTTGAGCAATATTTGACAAACATTGTGTTTTTCCTATTACTGGATTTAGCTCAAATCCATCCCTCTCTTGTGAATGGTCCATGAACGTCTGTGTCTTACTATTGTGAGTTCATAGGGTTTAGAAAACAAGAGTTTCTCATGTTTACAAACACATGTATACTCTCTTTATTGTGTTATTCCATCCCTATCAAAAAATATATGGAGAACTCTGCAAAATCTCAAGAGATAGTACATCTTGATATGGAGAAAGACACTCAAGGATGTGAGTCAATTCAAGAGCTGATTCTACAGAAAATCCTTGAAAGAAAGAATCAGAACTCCTGGATTGATGATTCTGTCAAGAATTTAACTCGTTTTCAGAACGATTCAAAGGTCGAGTTTGTAAATCTTCAACTACAAATAAACCAACTCTTAGATGGTCAGGCCAGAATTCTTGCTAATCAGAATATTCTGATACGGAATCAAAAGAAGCTCATCATGGATTGTGTCAAGGCTAGACAGCTTGCTCGGGTTGTTGATCGTAAAGTTAGTATTCTAACTCACGAACATGGTGTGTATACGGTCAAGAGAGTAAAGGAAATCAGTGATACCTTCTTTGACGGATTCATTGAAAGGTATGAGGTTCTCAATGAACTATGCTGTCTAGTAATCTTCTTATGACAATTTTATTCTTGTGTTTTTAGGAAGAATAACCAGAGTTTGGAATAGCCATTATTGTGATTACACATAGCTATGTCCAACGTTTTCATCTTTATTGTTTTTAGATTTATTTGATTAAATTCTAAAAAATTGTTTGGAAGATGATTTTTGCAGTATTAATCTTTATGGTTTTATATATTGCAAACTTATTATGGGATATGTGTGTTTGCGTCCGTGAACTATGATTGTCCCATACTTTGTCAAAAGTTAAGTCTTTCGTATGTCGATATGCATGTATTGATAAAAGAATGAATGAGCTTTTGACATTACAAAATTTTTAAGCCTATTATGTCATTATGCAAATATTGATGGAAGATAGGATGAACTTTTGTTTACGAGGATTATGTCTATTGTATATCATTGTGCAAATAGTGATGGGAAATAGAATGAATCCTTGTCTATTCCGCAGTATTGATCTTCCCTGATCCATATTTTATGTATATATTGTGCGGCTCCTTAAGTTATCTTATGTTGATCATAACCAATTGAATTGATTACATTCTTGTGGTAATTTAGTTGTGTATTCTGATTGAATTAATCATGGGTTTTCTTGTGGTTAATTTAATTGAGTATTTTTGGATTCAAATTCATATTCGTATGTTATTTGTTATATCCAAAGAAATCCTTCTTTTCTTGTGAAATTAAGGTCGCTCTTGTTGTTCTTTCGGGAATGACATTTTATAGGGGGGAGTTCATCTTGAACTTGTGCTTAATTGCCAAATCTTTGTGGGAAGTGCGGTTGTGGAATATTATAGGGATTATCTTGTATCTTAATAAACTTCTTGATGAATGCATATAGTTTCGGCTACATGATGGCATCTAAAAAGTTGATATGTGCTTACTTTTGTTCATGAAAAGTCTCTATGGAAATTTCATTAGGATCCCACTAGTTTTCGTACATTTGCCAATTTTATTGACAAAAAGGGAGAGAATTAATATGTAGTTCACACTAAAAATACATATGGTGTTCGGATCATTATGTAAGGGGGAGTGGCTTCCATGTGAGATGGAGTATTGACTAAGGGGGAGTAATACATATCACCATAATATTATTGTCGAAGTTGTGATACAATTGAACTTTGATGCTGTATAATAATAATACTATGACACCGTATAACAATGATTGAGAATTCTTGTTTTCTCATTGTTATGACTACGGATTTTCAACAATGGTGATACTAAACTTACAACCTTTGGGATCATTGGAGTACTTGGAAGTGACGAAGATTTCGAGTAATGTTGAAGAACCAAGAAGATCGGGCTTGTGGAAGAGAAGATACAAAAGTTTGTTTATCCATTTTTGTATTCCATATGTATTGATAGTTTTTTCACTAAAATTGACAAAGGGGGAGATTGTTAGAGCACTGCTCGGTCAAACTCGCATGCGTTGCTATCTCAAGCATGTTTGCCAATGTTAGTGATCAAAACTATAAGTCTTGATTTCTAGTCTACTATTAGCTAAGTCTCGGACTAATATAGATAATGTAGTTGAGCGCAAGACTCCATGGCGATCATCATACAAAGACGAAGAACTACTCAAGGAACTGGCGGAACTTCATCGACTAAAAGGTATGTGGAGACTTGAACATATCTATCACTCAAAAGTATATCTACTCTATCTCCTATCTTGAGACAAAAGTCGTTTTGCTATATAGACTTTGATTATATGCATTTTCTATTTCGATCCGAGTTTATCTTGCTTATCTATTTCTCGAAATATGTGTTGGTAAGCTTTCTCTTTGGCCAAGTTCATCTTTACTAGTGACGAAAGTCATGTTAAGTTTCAATCACTTGAAAATGGCTTTGACGAAAAATGGTTTGTGCACAACAACTATATAACGTCCTCTAAGAATGTTTCAACGATTGAAATGAGAGTTTAGATTATATAACCATTGTTGGATATAAGCATTGTGTGGTAACTCATACATGTATAAGTCCTTATTCCTTGAACCAAAGTATGCGTACTTTTCTGCTCAAGAAAACCGGAACAGAGTCCGCGTACTGTCGTAGGTTCTCTTCCCGAGAAAATCTGCTGGAGTTTGTGAACTATTTACAAACTTATTCCGAGTACTTAAGTCCGCGTACCAGTCCGCGTACTTAAGTTGGTTATTTTCTAAAAACGATTATTTGTGAACTTAAACTTAAATAAACTAAGGAATGCAAGTTTGCAAACTGTGGGTATAAAGTTCATGAATCGATTAGAGTGAATCAAATCGTTTTTGTTTCAATTGTGTCTATTATAAAGATCTAATCAGTTGAACAACTCTCTAACTAGTTCATTTGAGTCATTTGAACTAGTTGTGGTAAAGAAGAATATGGTTGATATGAAAGTGCTCATATGGCTAACCATTTGGTTAACTACTGTTGAACCAACTATATGTACAAGTTTGGGTACGGTTACACAAACCTAAAACGTGCATTTCATTTGTGTGTAACAAGCTAAGTTTCGATCTAACGGTTGAAAGATATTAGCTTGAATCTAATCAGGTTTTCATATAACGGTGAATATTGAATGCTTTTTTACTAAGCTAATATTGATTTCAAACCCTGATTTGAAAGATTTTATAAGGGAGAACTCTAGCAACTGGGGTGTAGTTGTTAGACCCCCACTTTTTCAGAATCTGCAGTCAATTTAAGGTTTCACCAATTGGCACATGCACTGGTTATGCTTCTCCTCTATCCTAGACAGACATCAACAAGATGAAGAAGCCTGTCACTTCTGAAGACAACCTCCTCAATGAAAGAATCCAGTGCCTACAGGAACAACTAAGCTACGTGTTGGGAATTCATCCTGAATTAACTGAACATGTTTGTAAGATTGCTGAGAAATATAATCGCAATCAAGCTTAGTTCCTTCATTTCCTGTTCTTAAACTTCTTTTGTTAAGTGATACTCTAAGGGTTGTAATATCTTTTTATTTATCTTTGAATGGTTTTCCTTCATGCTAAAAGTATTGCATCCATGAGAAGTTTAATACTTGTTCAAAAGTTATCTCTATTATGTCGGTATGCATGTATTGATAGAAAATAGAATGAACTTTTGACATTACAAAAGTTAAAGCCTTTTATGTCATTGTTTTGATGGAAGAAAGGATAAAACTTTTGTTTACAAGGATTAAGTCTATTATATGTCATTGTGCAAATAATGATGGAAAATAGAATGAATCCTTGTTTATTCCGCAGTATTGGTCGATCTCCAATCCACATCTTTGTGCATATACTGTGTTGCTCCGTAAGTGTAGTACCCAAGTCTTTTTATTTAAAATAATAGAGTGTGAGCCAATCCAAATGGGTTGAAAAACTGGATGTAGTGCAATAAGGTGAGTGATACCTAGTAATCGTTGTGTTTTTTGTCATGAAACACTTGAATTTTTCCTAAGAAATGATGTTTTGCTTACGTGTGAGCCTGCCATAGAATTGCACGGGTGATATTAGAGTTCTACACTCAAAATTGTGGTGAAAGGACACTCACCAAGTATATGTATCGACTTTGCATCAAATAAGGGTATTTCAGTCCTTTTTCCTTATTTGATAAAGCAATTTTCTGATTTTCATTACAGAAACAAAGTATTTCTCCTCACTCTTGAATTGTTCTTCTTCCTACAACAGAAATCTTCTCATAGAGCTTAAAATTAAAAGTTTAATTGACATCGTTTGGTTGGTTGTTTGCTTAAATTGGGTCCGTTTGGAGGATTTTAGAGCACAAAAGGTAGGGGGTTTCTTCCTCTTTTCAGTATTTTTTCTCATCAAATGTTGTTTTTAATTTTTATTAATTGGTCATGTTGATGATTTGGGTTCGCTTTGAAACTGATTTGGGTTTACTTTGACTTGGTTTCAGTTCTTATAGTTTTGATTTCATGGTTCCAATTTGAATCTAACTTTCCCTAATTTTTATAATTAATTAAACTTGTATATGAAGTTTTTGTTCCTTAAATTTGTTAAATTGGGTTGTTGGTAATCATCTTGTTCTCTTGAAACTTCTATTTGTCTTCTAAACAATCTTAAATCTGTTCATGTTCTGAAATTTCTGAACTGCTGCTGCTGTCCTGTTTTGTCGAGACTTTTCCATGTGGATATTTAACTCAACACCTTCTCTTATTATTTTTATGTTAAGGATCACTCTTTAAGATTTTTAACGATACCAAGTTTGCTAAATTCCGTCTTAAGATGAATTTTGCACGAATTTTCGATTTCAGACTATCAAAACTGAATTTTTTGAAGGATAGCACCTCTGTCCTGTTTTGTAGAGGGATTTAAACATAGTTATGTACCTCATTAACTTTGTTTATAATTTTTATGTTAAAGTAGGGTTTCTTAGATTTCTAATGGTACCAAATTCACTGAATTTCATTATGTAATGAATTTTGCACAAATTTTTGAATGTCAACTGCTGAAACTGCAGTTTCTAAAAACATAAATTATGTCCAGATTTATTGGGTACTTTCACACAGCTATAAAACTCATTTTTTACCTTATATTTTTACATTAAATATTATCTTTTTATCTTTAAAATGATCCAAGAGACACTGGATTTCATTGAGTAACGAGTTCTACAGAGTTTTTGAAAACAGGTTAGGCGAGCTAAAACTTCTGAAATTTCTGTTGTTGTTTTACAAATACATCTTTGGTTATTCCAGCAATTGAATTTACTCTTTGCTGGAAATATTTATTTGAAATAAGGCATTATATATTTGGTTATTCCAGCAACTGATTTGTATCAATCCCCCTAGAAATTTTTGTGTCTGGGTGGTTTGAAATGAATTTGTTACACAAATACTTTGATTTGGTGTTTCATGGTTTATGAATTGACATTTGGGATGATTTGATTGTTACTCATACTTAATGATGTTTATAACGTATTCTTCCATTGTGTTGAGCACTTCTTTTGTTTGAATTCTAATGCTGAGTTTGTCGGTCCCTTTCGGGGCAATCCATACTAATGGTGACCTGTGGAAGATGGTCCGGGACGATAGGGTGATTTTCAGATAAACCTCAGCAATTGGTTGAACCCTCACAGTAGAGCATTGCGATTTCATTAATTTTAGATGATTTCGATTATATTTGGCTTTGCATGTCCTTTAATACTTTGATACTTATGTGCTCAGCAACTTTACTCTCTTATTACTCTAAAATTGATTCAATAACTTGTCGTTATCTTTATTTGGGCATTTCTTGTATTTCAGTTATTCTCCTACTGGGTTGTGGCTCACCCCGTTTTGTTTTGTTTTCCACAGAGTTTGAGAGCGGCTTGAGGCAATAAGCTTGTTAAGGCTTGATGCTGATGAGTGCTAAAAAGTGCATATTTCTATATATTTTTCTTGGCATTTAACTCATCTTTTGTGCATTAATTCTACATTTTATCCCATATTCTGTATTTTCATTGCTTTCAAGAATAAATATTTTTATTAATTAATTTTGCATTTTTAGGTTGTAAATAAAGTTTGGACGAATTACGGAGCAAAAAGAGCAGAAAAGTGGTGGAAGCCAAGAGGAATCACACAAGGAAGCCGCGAAGAATCTTGTGCGCAAGACCAAAAGGCTAGAACTGGGCTTGAAGAGGAAGAATTGTTCTTAAAGAAGATATGGGTTTGGAATACCCAAGGCCCAAAACCCTCACCCAAACCCATTTCCAATATCCATGCACGCCTTCATCTTCAGCCGTCAGATTGGATCATCTCAGCATCCTACGGTGGCTTCATCATAGTGCATCAAAATCTGAAGCTCCTGTCAAACACTATAGAACCTAATTCCATCTTGACCCGTCAGTTTCGTTGTACTTCCGCATCCAACGGTCGCTCCTCGCTTCCTTCTATCTCGTAGTTAGATCGATCCATCATCTCCACATACCACGACTCATCCTCGCTGTTCATCCAATTTGCTGCAACCGCCCAACACCCGAGCACTAAATATCTATACCCAAACCAAACAACCCCCTTCTCTTTTCCATCGATCTCTCCTCCCTCACCTCTGTCTGCAACTCCATCACCACCACGCCCTGCCACTGCCACAACCACCTTCACCATTTCCTGACGCCACCAACTGCCACCAAACGCCATGATGGCTACAACCCATCTCCTTTCCCATCATTTCCCTACCACTCTACCCACCTAATTCATCGATTTCCCCTCTTTTCTCTCTGAAACCCTAGATGAGAAAATCAATGAATTAGGTCGAGCTAGAAGATCAATTGAGGCATGGGAATGGACCAGGAGAAGAAGAGAAGAAATGGGTCGACCTTCTTGAGTGATTTGTCACGTCAAAATTAGGTAAAAATCAAACCCTAATTTCACTAATTTGGGGGAAAAATTGTATAAATCCTAATTGAGACTTTGGGTATAAATAGATAGTGAATGGGGACGTTGTACGTATGCCTGGGTTAGCCAGAGCTTCACCCAAGAAGACTGGACTAGCCAGTGCCTCAACTGTGTTGTTTTGATTTGTTCTATCAATGCTCTGTTTATGTTCAATGTTTCAATTCCAGTTATTTAATGTGTTAAACATGTTCTAGTTTAATTTGCCAGGGTTTAGATGAAACCCTAGCTTAACATTTGTTATTCATGTTCTTTTCAGTAGCCTTGATGTGTTTAAATTCTCATAGTGAAACTCCATCTTAGGGATTCAACACTAGCCTTTCACATTGGATGTCAGGCATCCATTGTAGTTAGAATCATCTAGTGTTCCTGAACTGCAACTCATGCTTAATTTTATATATTGTTCTTTTGATTAATTGTGCTTTAGCTAGACAGTTAATGCTTAGGAGGAGTACCTTAGTTGTGATAGGAGATTTCATATCAAAATGACCCTTGTTATATAGAGGATTGACATCCCTCTTGCTAGTGGTTATAGAAAAACAAAGTTACTGTTAGTGATGAATAATCAGTGTGAGTTAGAGGTGGATTCAAAGACCTTGGTATTTTGTTTACATTTGTTTCCAAATTCTTGCTTCACTGTTTGCTTCTAAATTCTATACTTCACTGCCTTTGGCTCATTGTCATTGTAACTGTCATTTGCCACTGTCACTCTTTGCTTCATTAGTTCACTGCTCAGAGAATTAGCTTAGGAAACTTCAACTCACACCCTAGTCTCTGTGGATTCGACCCGTATTTGCACAAGATACAACCGACACCGTGCACTTGCGGTATAACCATGTAGGCTTCTCTTATTCTCTTATTTTACACACATTCCCAAGCCTACGAAGTTTTTGGCGCCGCTGCCGGGGACTTGACTGCTGTTTTTTTGAAGTTTTTCTTGTATCTTAGTTTGTTGTTCTTGCATAACTTGTTGTGCATCTTACTGTTTTGCATTGCATTTAGTTAACTGCATCTTAGTGTAACTTGCATTAGCATCTCAGTTTGCATCTTAGTTTGCATATCTTGCATTTAGTGTAAGCATTTAGCTCATCATAACTTGCATTCATTACTGCATATTCATCTTTGCATTGCATACTCATTGCAATCTTGCCATTGTGATGTGCCTAACCTTCTTCTCCCTTGGCTGAACCCTTGTTGTTGTTGCTGTTGAGTTGCAGCTGGGTCTGCCACTTGCTGCTACTTTCTTCCTCTTCCCTGTGCTGCTGGCCTGTGCAGCTTGCTTCTGTGCTAAACCTGTGCTACTGCTGAGTCCCTGCTGCTCTGCTGCGCTTGCTGCTGCTGTGAAGAAAAGCCCAACTGGGATGTGCAACCAAAATCAGAGCAGCTGGGCTGTGCTTAAAGAGTAAGCCTAAACCCATTAAGAGAACCCAAATTGTGGGCTTCCATTTTCTATTGGGTTTGTAATTTGAACTGAACTGTGGGCTTGACCCAACAAAAATTTGAAAAACGTTTGCAAAGCCCATTTGGGCCTGACACTTTGGCTCTCTGAGAGCCCAAAAAGAAATCAATAACTTAGCTGGGCTTGTCCCAATAAACCAAAAATTTTCTCTTTGACCCAATAAACCAAATTTTTCTTTTCAAAGCCCATTAAAAACCAAAGTTCTTCAAACCCATTATAGTCCAAATTTTTTCCAAAACCCACAAAACCAAATGTTTCCCATCAAAAACCAAATATTTTTCATTCCCAACAAAACCAAATGTCTCCCAACAAAAACCAGACTTCAAAAATCCAAACCCATTAAAACCAAAGAGTGGGCTTTGTAATATTTCTACTTAAATCATGTCAGGCTGTTGGTCCGCAACTGGGGATTCGAACAAATCCCTTAGAGAACTTGCGTATGGACATACTTCACGTTATGAACCTCCCATAGACCATGATGTCAATAATCATAGGAATTATTATGGACATTTTCAAAGTCCTGAGCTTCAATACATGAACCCTAATGACTATTCACACATGCATCATTCACCACAACGTGAAAATGAACATTTTGCTAATGCCTCACTCACACAATCATCTCTTGTGGATCAATTAGAAGCTCGAATTGCAGCTTTAGAAATGCAATCACATGAGGAATCTGTCACATCTAATTTTCTTAGGCAACCTGAAATCTATGCATGTCCCGCATGTGGTAGTTTAGACCACCCTGTTGAGAATTGTCATATTTTGCATAATTTTAGGCAATCTAGAGAAAATCCAAGGTATGAAATGCCCATAAATTGTGAGGCTGGTAGTCATTGGGACCATAATCAATCCTTTGAGGGTTGCGATCAATCTTTTATAAACCCTAATGACCATGCACACATGTACCATTCACCACAATTTGAACATGAAGAATTTTGTACTCCCATGAATTTAGACTCCACCACAGAAGCTTTCAGACTCAGTGAGCAAAACTTTGCTAGATCTACATCACGAATTCAGGCATATTTAGATCAGACTTTGCTTCACCTACAAAAGGAGGAAATTCATGAGGAAATGTATATTGTCCCTAATGAAGTGTCTAGTCCCATTCATGTAAATGATGTTGAATATGAACCTAATTTAGAGGAATATGAATCGACTAATGACACCACCACTGTTAATGAGGACCAATATGCATGTTACCATGATGATGATTATGAAGATTATGATGATAATGATGTTATGTTAGAAGAACATGAAAATATTGTGGAACCTTTTGGTGCAATAACATATGGCTTCTCGCCCTCGACCTTCATGAATTTTGTTTCTTCTAATACTCATAGCAAATCATATGATTTTGATACTGATATGGTACTCGTACAATTGTTCTTCAAAGATGAACATGACATAGGAATAGTTGAATCTTCTGTAGACACTAATGTTAATATGCATGAAAATATATTTGATGTGTCTGATTCTCTACCTAGGTGACATTGTGATATTTCTCCTGATTTGCCGATGCATGAGAATAAATATGTTGATGATGTTGATTCTGATTGTGGACTTGTTAATTTATTTGATGAATGTGAGCATATTGTGACACTTGTAGAAGAATTAGGAGATATTTATTTGATTAATAATGATGTGCCTATCGTCCTGCCTGAGTCACAATCTAATGGCCTTCCACCCAACTTAGATTTGGTTTGTACCCATATTGTCAAACCAGTTTTTCTGAAAATACCTAATCTAGGGTTGGAACTGTGTGCTTCCCAAGTCCTCTTGGACTATTTTGCATCTAAGTATAATACATTTGAGGAACCACCGTTGGAATTAGCATGTGTACCCGTCCCTAGCACAGTTCACTTTGAGTTAGACCTCATACATGATGAACCCCCAAAACTGCGAGATTTTGTATCCAAAATTTTATCTGTTGAAAAATCCAGGTTTGGGGGTAGCTCATTTTCACAGCTTCACTTGCATGTCTATCATATTATTATTGTGTGAAGCTGTTGAAATGTCTACACTTCGTCTTTTGGGTTGATCCTCAACTCTTTAGATTGTTAGTGTATGGTGAATTTTCTTGTATATAATCCAGTAGATAATATTCTAGATAAATCTTTTGTTTCTTTTGTATATATTTTGCTAATCCAATATGATCTCGACTAAAAAATGTTGGATTCTAGCCTTGAATAACGGAGTTCTAATCTTGCTTTCGCCGTCAAATTGGGTAATCTCTTTCCTTTTTCTCTACTCAGCATGATCCTCTTCGTATGTTGTATTACATTTTTGTTCATCTTTTGAAACATTGAGGACAATGTTTAGTTTAGGTTTGGGGGTGAAAAGTAGATACTTTGATAATATGCTATAATCGAAAAACAGAACTCTTTCTTTTTGAAAATAAAAAAATGAAAATAAAAAAATAGAAAATGATAAAAACATAAAAATGGAGCTCATTTACCTTGAAATGTTGACTCTTGTGCAAATATGTATTTTTATTAGGATTCTTAGTCTAGATATTGAGGCATCCCTGATTCTAGCACACTTTACATCGTGATAAGAAATTTGCACACGCACGATCTACCAATACATGTATAACCTAATCCTTTAGGTGTTCTATCGGAAGTCACGATTGCCAATCACTTTAGAATACTGAACGAGACTTGACTAGCTTGTTCCTTGGTTGGTTCGGATAGAAGGTGGAGGTTACGTTAAGAAAAACAACCATCGAATTTAACTGGGTGCATCAAAAAGGGCTACCTCTTGCTAAGAGTCATGTAATTTTTTGCTTCCTTTTGTATATGTATCAAAAGTGTTACCATGTTAAAAAAAAAAAGGAAAAAAAAAACGGTGTATATATTCAGAAAAATATCAAAAAAAAATAAAACAAAATCAAGTATTTATCAATTCCATCCTCTCTTGTTCCAAAAATAAAAGAGAGTAGTCAATGTAAATAAGAGTCATGTAAAGAGTCATCTTTTGTGTTTTTGTGTTATAAGCAAGGAAGGGTGTATGCCATTGATGTACAACGCGAGTAATTGTGAAATACCTCCAACTCATTCACAATTCTCGTAAAGTCGGGACAGCTAGCTAGATTTCGACCTTGGTTATTAGCCTGAGAAACTATCTCTTGGTGATTAGTAGTCATAACATCCGATCTTTCTTTACACATGTGTAGATACACTTTACACTCTTATCACATGTCTTTATTTGTTATCAGTGCTAGGATTGTGCCTTTGATAGCTAGATTGACATCTCCATTTTGCTATGAGCTTAAATTGTCTTGCACATGTCACATTTCATGGAATCTGAGCTTATATTTTGTCCTAGAACTTTGTAGGTACGTTCTAAGCAAACCTTCACGAGACTTCAACTCGTCCACTAGGGACACTTAGTGGTTTAAAAGGCTTATTGCATTCGCTAAATGCAATCGAGAGACCAGCGACAGTGGTATAGTTAGGATTTCCTTAGTTTTGTTTTACTTTAGGACAAGTAAAATTCAGGTTTGGGGGTATTTGATGAGTGCTAAAAAGTGCATATTTCTATATATTTTTCTTGGCATTTAACTCATCTTTTGTGCATTAATTCTACATTTTATCCCATATTCTGTATTTTCATTGTTTTCAAGAATAAATATTTTTATTAATTAATTTTGCATTTTTAGGTTGTAAATAAAGTTTGGATGAATTACGGAGCAAAAAGAGCAGAAAAGTGGTGGAAGCCAAGAGGAATCACACAAGGAAGCCGCGAAGAATGTTGTGCGCAAGACCAAAAGGCTAGTACTGGGCTTGAAGAGGAAGAATTGTTCTTAAAGAAGATATGGGTTTGGCATACCTGATGAGTGCCAAATATTGTATATATTTATCCCTTTTTGTTGGCATTTAACTCATCTTTTGCGCATTAATTCTACATTTTATCCCATATTCTGTATTTTCATTTTTTTCAAGAATAAATATTTTTCTTACTTAATTTTGCATTTTTAGGTAATAAATAAAGTCTGGATGAAGTGCGGAGCAAAAAGAACAGAAAAGTAGTGAAAAGCCGGGAGGAATTACGCAAGGAAGCCGCGAAGAACGTTGTGCACAAGACCAAGAGGGTAGAAATGGGCTCAAGAAGGAAGAATTGTTCTTAAAGAAGTTATGGGCCTGGCATACCCAAGGCCCAAAACCCTTTCTCAAACCCATTTCCACTACCCAAGCCCGTATCGGATTTCAGCCGTCAGATCGAAGCATTTCAGCATCCTACGGTCGCTCCATCATCGCACATCAAACTCCGAAGCTCCCGCTTTACATCGCAACGCCCATCTCCATCTTGGGCCGTCCTTTTCGTTGCATTCCTCCATCCGACGGTCGCTACCCACAGCCTCCCATCTCATCGTTGGATCCACCTACCATCTCCATATCCAACAGCTCAGCTCGCCAAACATCGAATCAGATGCTCCCGCTTCACACCCTAGCACCGAGGCCTATACTACCACCCAAACAACCCATCGCCCCAAAAACTTCATCTCCTTCACCCGACAGTTGCAGAGCTCTGCAACTCCACCACCTCCCCTCTCTGCCGCTGTCGCTTCCTCCACCACCAGACCTCGAGCTCCAACACCACCATCTCCAACACCCGACAACACCCTAGCCTAGTTATTTTCTTCATCTCACAACCTCTGAAACCCTAGGTTTTGGGGTGAGTAAAATAACTAGAAATTAGGGGACAATAGGAGCAGAGGAAGAGCAACAAGGACTAGAGGAGGCATGGGTCGAGCAGATTTTGGGAGTTTGGAAGCTAAATTTTGGGTAATAAAAGTAAAACCCTAACTGTACTGTTTATTGAATTTTTTTGGGGAAAATGGGTGTAAACCCTAATTTGATAATTTGGGTATAAAAGGGAAGTGATGTAGGGATGTAAAAACTGTTCTTGGACTAGCCAAGTTTCCACCCAATTTGGGTTAGGTTAATTCCAATTTCAAATTGCACTGTTAATGTCTAATGTGTGATGCTCCTGTTCATTTTTAATTGTTCCTGTTAGTTGCATTTTTACCTTTAATTGCATTTGTTCTTGTTCTTGATTTTAATTCTCTGTTTATATGAATATTGTCATGTTAGTTCACCATGTTACTCACTGTTATGCTCACTGCCCTGTAATGATAGTGTAATGTTTGTCATGTTCTAAACCATCATGCTAGGGACTTGATAAATACCTAATTTCTTATTGTGTAGTACATTGATCATATGGCTTTAGAAGGCTAAACAAGTTTAGGAAAAACTTGAACTTAGTTCATCATCACCTCACTTTCACAATGTATGCCAAGTATACTTTGTAGTTAGGTTCATGAGCTGTTGATAAGCTGCAACTCAAGCTGAATTCATAATCCTTTGACTAGTTGTGCTGTAGAAAGACAATTAGTGCTTTGGAAAGAATACCATAGTTGTGTTTAACTTTCTATAGGAGAATATATAGTAGAAGTTAGAGTGAATTCAACCCCTAGTTCCCATCCATAATCTACTTCATTCTCATCCACAATTCCATCTTCAACTGTTTAGCTTTGTTTTCTTGCTTTGTATTGCTTTTGCCTTGTTATTTGCTTCCCCTCCTGCCCTGCAACTCTCCTGTTTTGCTTTCCTTTCCATTGCTTGTGTATTCTGTTGCAGCTATTACTTGTGCTGCACTTGTGCTGCTGCACTGTGTGTCCTTCTTCTTGGCCTTGTGCTGTTTTGCTGCTGCTGGTGCCTGCTGCTCTGCCAAGTTGCTGCTGCTGGTGCCTGCTGCTCTGCCAAGTTGCTGCTGCTGCCCCTTCTTCTCCTGCAGCCAAGCCACTTCTTCTGTTGCTGCTTCCTTTCTGCAGCTGCTGCTGCTCCAAGGCTCACTTCACTCCTGAGCCCAAGTCCACTTCAGTGAAAACAAAGGCTAAAGGCCTAACCAACTGAGTCCAAGGTCCTAAGCCCAAGTCACAGTTGAACTGTTGAGCCCAAAGCTCAAATCAGTTCACTGAAACAAAGCCCAGCTTTCAAAGTTCAAGCTCAGTTCCTCAAAGGCCCAAAGGCCCAGAACCTTGACTGAATCCAAAGCCCAAATTCATTAAGGCCCAATCCAATTCAACTGTGGGCTTAATCAAAAGCCTAAGTTTAAGGCCAAAGCCCATTTGCACTTCAAAGACCAAACTGAGCCCAAGCTCAGTTCATTTTATTGTGAACAAACCCATTAGCACTCAAAGCCCAATTTAAGCCAAAAGGCTTCATAACCCAATAGCAATTTAGGAACCCAATTAGCTAAACACTCCAAAACACACCCGATCTCTGTGGATCGACCCGTACTTGCACGAGTTACAACTGACGATCGTGCACTTGCGGTATTACTGTAGGCCCGTTTTTATTGCTTCATTTTTATACACATCTCCTGGCCTGCCAAGTTTTTGGCGCCGCTGCCGGGGATTGGTGCTGTGTTTTATCTGTGTTTTTCTTAGCTATTTTGTATTTCATTTCATAGCATTTGCGTCTGCATCTGCTTCATTTCATTTGCTGTTGGACCTGCTGATTCTGAACCTGTTTTTCCTCTGCTGGGACGCCACCAAGGAAAAGAACCAAAACCCAACTGGGTTTTTGCAACAATATCAGAGCAGCTGGGCTGTGCTAAAAAGGTAAGCCTAAACCCATTCCATTGAGAGAACCCAACCTGTGGGCTTCCAAATTTCTTTAATTGTGGGCTTGTAATAATTAACCCAATTTTTTTGGGCTTTTTATTTTTCTATTTTGGGTTTGTAATAATTTATTTTTGGGCTTGTTGTTTAATTTGTGGGCTTGTATTTATTTTGTGTGGGCTTGTTTAAATTTTTTTCATTGGACTTGTATTTTGGACTCTGGGTTTAAACCCAGCTGATAACCGATTGTGGGCCGCAGCCTTCCTTCCATTTCATTAGAGGCTTGCACAGTGGGCTTGCTCCCATTTCAAAAAACCAAATTTTATTTTCTTAATTTTATTTTCTTTAAAAAAAAAAAAAAAAAAAAAAAAATTTGCTCCTAATTTCAAAAACCAAAACTTTTCTCCCATTCAAAAACCAAATTTTACTTGCTCCATTTGACAACCAAATTTTTTCTAAATATCCCATTAAAACCAAACTTGCCAAAAAAATGTCTCCCACCAAAACCAAATTTTTCCCAAAAATCCAAACCCTTTAAAAACCAAATTCTGAGCTTTGTAACATAGTTACTTAGCTTTTGAGCCAATCATGTCTGGATATTGGTCTGCTCCTGGGGATGGAAATAAAACTCTTAGAGAACTTGCTTATGGGCATATGCCACGTTATGAACCTTCCACGGACCATGATGTCAATAGTCATAGGAATTATTATGGACATTTTCAAAGTCCCGAGCCGCAATACATGAACCCTAATGACTATTCATACATGCATCATTCGCCACAACGTGAAAATGAACATTTTGCTAGTGCCTCACTCACCCATCACTTATGGATCAAATAGAAGCTCGAATCACAGCTTTAGAAATGCAATCACATGAGGAATCTGTCACATCTAATTTTCTTAGGCAACCTGAAATCTATGCATGTCCCGCATGTGGTAGTTTAGACCACCCTGTTGAGCATTGTCATATTTTGCATAATTTTAGGCAATCTAGAGAAAATCCAAGGTATGAAATGCCCATAAATTGTGAGAATGGTAGTCATTGGGACCATAATCAATCCTTTGAGGGTTGCGATCAATCTTTTATAAACCCTAATGACCATGCACACATGTACCAATCACCACAATTTGAACATGAAGAATTTTGTACTCCCATGAATTTAGACTCCACCACAGAAGCTTTCAGACTCAGTGAGCAAAACTTCGATAGATCTACATCACGAATTCAGGCATATTTAGATCAGATTTTGCTTCACCTACAAAAGGAGGAAATTCATGAGGAAATGTATGTTGTCCCTAATGAAGTGTCTAGTCCCATTCATGTAAATGTTGAATATGAACCTAATTTAGAGGAACATGAATCGACTAATGACACCACCACTTTTAATGAGGACCAATATGCATGCTACCATGATGATGATTATGATGATTATGATGATGTTAGAAGAACATGAAAATATTGTGGAACCTGTTGGTTCAATAACATATGGCTTCTCGCCCTCGACCTTCATGAATGTTTTTTCTAATACTCATTGTAATTCATATGATTTTGATATTGACATGGGATTCGTACAATTATTCTGTGAAGATGACATGACATAGGAATAGTTGAATCTTCTGTAGACACTAATATGCATGAAAATATATTTGATGTGTCTGATTCTCTACCTAGGTCACATTGTGATATTTCTCCTGATTTGCCGATGCATGAGAATAAATTTGTTGATGATGTTGATGATTCTGAGTGTGAACTTGCCAATGTGATTGATGATTGTGAGCATGATGTGACATGTGTAGATGATTTAGGAGATTTTGATTTGATTGATAATGACCTATTCTCCTACATGAGTCACAATCTGTTGGCCTTCCACCCAACCTAGATTTGGTTTGTACCAATATTGTAAAACCAATTTTTCTGAAAATTCCTAACCTAGGTTTGGAACTGTGTGCTTCCCAAGTCCTCTTGGACTATTTTGCTTCCAAATATAATACATTTGAGGAACCACAGTTGGAAATTGCATGTTTGCCCGTCCCTAGCACAGTTCATTTCGAGCTAGACCTTTTGCATGATGAACCCCCGAAACTGCGCGATTTTGTTTTCAAAATTATATCTTCTGTAAAATCCAGGTTTGGGGGTAGCTCATTTTGTTTCACAGTTTCACTTGCGTTTCTTTCCTGTTATTATTGTGTGAAGCTGTTGAAATGTCTACACTTCGTCTTTTGGGTTGATCCTCAACTCTTTAGATTGTTAGTGTATGGTGAATTTTTTGTATATAATCCAGTAGATAAATTTTAAAAACCCTTTTGTTCCTTTTGTATATATTTTGCTAATCCAATATGATCTCGGCTGAAATATGTTGGATTTTTGCCTTGAATAACGGAGTTTTAATTCTGCTTTCGCCGAAATCGGGTATTCTCTCTCCTTTTACTCTACTCAGCATGTCCCTTTCCATATGTTGCATTTTAATTCTTTCCATATTTTGAAACATTGAGGACAATGTTTAGTTTAGGTTTGGGGGTATAGAGTAGATACCACGATAATATGCTATAATTGAAAACGAACTCCTTCTTTTTGAAAAAATTGAAAAATTCCAAA
Organism: Papaver somniferum; assembly: GCF_003573695.1. Lineage (NCBI taxonomy): Eukaryota > Viridiplantae > Streptophyta > Magnoliopsida > Ranunculales > Papaveraceae > Papaver > Papaver somniferum. Next base: position 102,253,447 of record NC_039363.1, on the reverse strand, counting down.
AAAAAAAATTAAAAATCAAAATTCAAAAAAAATTAAAAAATGAAAAATCATAAAAATGGAGCTCATTTACCTTGAAATGTTGACTCTTGTGCAAATATGTATTTTTATTAGGAGTCTTAGTCTAGATATTTAGGCACCCTGATTCTAGCACAATTCACATAGTGATAAGAAATTTGCACGCGCACGATCTACCAATACATGTATGGCCTCGATCTTCAAGGTGTTGGATAGGAAGTTACGATTGCCAATCACTTTAGAATACTGAACGAAACTTGACTAGCTTGTTCTTTGGTTGGTTGGGATAGAAGGTGGAGGTTACATTAAGAAAGACAACCATCGAATTTAACTGGGTGCATCAAAAAGGGCTACCTCTTGCAAAGTGTCATGTAATTTTTGTTTCTTTTGTATGTATCAAAAGTGTTCAGTGTTAAAAAAAAAAAAAAAAAAAAAAAATATCAGAAAAATTCAGAAAAATACCAAAAAAATCAAGTATTTATCAATTCCATCATCTCTTGTTCCAAAAATAAAAAGAGATGTCAATGTAAATAAGAGTCATGTAAATAGTCATCTTTTGTTGTTTCTTGTAATAAGCAAGGAGGGTGTATGCCATTGATGTACAACGCGAGTAATTGTGAAATACCTCCAACTCATTCACAATTCTCGTAAAGTCCGGACAGCTAGCTAGATTTCGACCTCAGTTCTTAGCCTGAGAAACTATCTCTTGGTGATTAGTAGTCATAACTTCAGATCTTTCTTTACACATGTGTAGATACACTTTACACTCTTATCACATGTCCTTATTTGTTATCAGTGCTAGGATTGTGCCTTCGATAGCTAGATTGACATCTCCATTTTGCTGTGAGCTTAACTGTTTTGCACATGTCACTTTGATGGAATCTGAGCTTATATTTTGTCCTTAGGTTTTGTAGGCACACCTCTGGTAAACCTTCACGAGACTTCAACTCGTCCACTAGGGACACTTAGTGGTTTAAAAGGCTTAGTGCATACGCTAAATGCATTCGAGAGACCAGCGACAGTGGTATAGTTAGGATTTCCTTAGTTTTGTTTTACTTGAGGACAAGTAAAATTCAGGTTTGGGGGTATTTGATGAGTGCCAAATATTGTATATATTTATCCCTTTTTGTTGGCATTTAACTCATCTTTTGCGCATTAATTCTACATTTTATCCCATATTCTGTATTTTCATTGTTTTCAAGAATAAATATTTTTCTTACTTAATTTTGCATTTTTAGGTAATAAATAAATCTGGATGAAGTGCGGAGCAAAAAGAGCAGAAAAGTAGTGAAAAGCCGGGAGGAATTACGCAAGGAAGCCGCGAAGAATGTGCACAAGACCAAGAGGGTGAAATGGGCTCAAGAAGGAAGAATTGTTCTTAAATTAAAGAAGTTATGGGCCTGGCATACCCAAGGCCCAAAACCCTTTCTCAAACCCATTTCCACTACCCAAGCCCGTATCGGATTTCAGCCGTCAGATCGAAGCATTTCAGCATCCTACGGTCGCTCCATCATCGCACATCAAACTCCGAAGCTCCCGCTTTACATCGCAACGCCCATCTCCATCTTGGGCCGTCCTTTTCGTTGCATTCCTCCCCGACGGTCGCTACCCACAGCCTCCCATCTCATCGTTGGATCCACCTACCATCTCCATATCCAACAGCTCCAGCTCGCCAAACATCGAATCAGATGCTCCCGCTTCACACCCTAGCACCGAGGCCTATACTACCACCCAAACAACCCATCGCCCCAAAAACTTCATCTCCTTCACCCGACAGTTGCAGAGTCTGCAACTCCACCACCTCCCCTCTCTGCCGCTGTCGCTTCCTCCACCACCAGACCTCGAGCTCCAACACCACCATCTCCAACACCCGACAACCACCCTAGCCTAGTTATTTTCTTCATCTCACAACCTCTGAAACCCTAGGTTTTGGGGTGAGTAAATAACTAGAAATTAGGGGACAATAGGAGCAGGGAAGAGCAACAAGGACTAGAGGAGGCATGGGTCGAGCAGATTTGGGAGTTTGGAAGCTAAATTTTGGGTAATAAAAGTAAAACCCTAACTGTACTGTTTATTGAATTTTTTTGGGGAAAATGGGTGTAAACCCTAATTTGATAATTTGGGTATAAAAGGGAAGTGATGTAGGGATGTAAAAACTGTTCTTGGACTAGCCAAGTTTCCACCCAATTTGGGTTAGGTTAATTCCAATTTCAAATTGCACTGTTAATGTCTAATGTGTGATGCTCCTGTTCATTTTTAATTGTTCCTGTTAGTTGCATTTTACCTTTAATTGCATTTGTTCTTGTTCTTGATTTAATTCTCTGTTTATATGAATATTGTCATGTTAGTTCACCATGTTACTCACTGTTATGCTCACTGCCCTGTAATGATAGTGTAATGTTTGTCATGTTCTAAACCATCATGCTAGGACTTGATAAATACCTAATTTCTTATTGTGTAGTACATTGATCATATGGCTTTAGAAGGCTAAACAAGTTTAGGAAAAACTTGAACTTAGTTCATCATCACCTCACTTTCACAATGTATGCCAAGTATACTTTGTAGTTAGGTTCATGAGCTGTTTGATAAGCTGCAACTCAAGCTGAATTCATAATCCTTTGACTAGTTGTGCTGTAGAAAGACAATTAGTGCTTTGGAAAGAATACCATAGTTGTGTTTAACTTTCTATAGGAGAATATATAGTAGAAGTTAGAGTGAATTCAACCCCTAGTTCCCATCCATAATCTACTTCATTCTCATCCACAATTCCATCTTCAACTGTTTAGCTTTGTTTTCTTGCTTTGTATTGCTTTTGCCTTGTTATTGCTTCCCCTCCTGCCCTGCACTCTCCGTTTTGCTTTCCTTTCCATTGCTTGTGTATTCTGTTGCAGCTATTACTTGTGCTGCACTTGTGCTGCTGCACTGTGTGTCCTTCTTCTTGGCCTTGTGCTGTTTTGCTGCTGCTGGTGCCTGCTGCTCTGCCAAGTTGCTGCTGCTGGTGCCTGCTGCTCTGCCAAGTTGCTGCTGCTGCCCCTTCTTCTCCTGCAGCCAAGCCACTTCTTCTGTTGCTGCTGCCTTTCTGCAGCTGCTGCTGCTCCAAGGCTCACTTCACTCCTGAGCCCAAGTCCCTTCAGTGAAACCAAAGGCTAAAGGCCTAACCAACTGAGTCCAAGGTCCTAAGCCCAAGTCACAGTTGAACTGTTGAGCCCAAAGCTCAAATCAGTTCACTGAAACAAAGCCCAGCTTTCAAAGTTCAAGCTCAGTTCCTCAAAGGCCCAAAGGCCCAGAACCTTGACTGAATCCAAAGCCCAAATTCATTAAGGCCCAATCCAATTCAACTGTGGGCTTAATCAAAAGCCTAAGTTTAAGGCCAAAGCCCATTTGCACTTCAAAGACCAAACTGAGCCCAAGCTCAGTTCATTTTATTGTGAACAAACCCATTAGCACTCAAAGCCCAATTTAAGCCAAAAGGCTTCATAACCCAATAGCAATTTAGGAACCCAATTAGCTAAACACTCCAAAACACACCCGATCTCTGTGGATCGACCCGTACTTGCACGAGTTACAACTGACGACCGTGCACTTGCGGTATTACTGTAGGCCCGTTTTTATTGCTTCATTTTTATACACATCTCCTGGCCTGCCAATACCCAAGGCCCAAAACCCTCACCCAAACCCATTTCCAATATCCAAGCCCGCCTTCATCTTCAGCCGTCAGATTGGATCATCTCAGCATCCTACGGTGGCTTCATCATAGTGCATCAAAATATGAAGCTCCTGTCAACCACTAAAGCACCTAACTCCATCTTGAGCCGTCAGTTTCGTTGTACTTCCGCATCCAACGGTCGCTCCTCGCTTCCTTCTATCTCGTCGTTAGATCGATCCATTATCTCCACATACCACGGCTCATCCTCGCTGTTCATCCAATTTGCTGCAACCGCCCAACACCCGAGCACTAAATATCTATATCCAAACCAAACAACCCCCTTCTATTTTCCATCGATCTCTCCTCCCTCACCTCCGTCTGCAACTCCATCACCACCACGCCCTGCCACTGCCACAACCACCTTCACCATTTCCTGACGCCACCAACTGCCACCAAACGCCATGATGGCTACAACCCATCTCCTTTCCCATCATTTCCCTACCACTCTACCCGCCTAATTCATCAATTTCCCCTCTTTTCTCTCTGAAACCCTATATGAGAAAATCAATGAATTAGGTCGAGCTAAAAGATCAATTGAGGCATGGGAATGGACCAGGAGAAGAAGAGAAGAAATGGGTCGACCTTCTTGAGTGATTTGTCACGTCAAAATTAGGTAAAAATCAAACCCTAATTTCACTGATTTGGGGGGAAAATTGTATAAATCCTAATTGAGACTTTGGGTATAAATAGATAGTGAATGGGGACGTTGTACGTATGCCTGGGCTAGCCAGAGCTTCACCCAAGAGGACTGGACTAGCCAGTGCCTCAACTGTGTTGTTTTGATTTGTTCTATCAATGCTTTGTTTATGTTCAATGTTTCAATTCCAGTTATTTAATGTGTTAAACATGTTCTAGTTTAATTTGCCAGGGTTTAGATGAATCCCTAGCTTAACATTTGTTATTCATGTTCTTTTCAGTAGCATTGATGTGTTTAAATGCTCATAGTGAAACTCCATCTTAGGGATTCAACACTAGCCTTTCACATTGGATGTCAGGAATCCATTGTAGTTAGAATCATCTAGTGTTGCTGAACTGCAACTCATGCTTAATTTTATATATTGTTCTTTTGATTAATTGTGCTTTAGCTAGACAATTAATGCTTAGGAGGAGTACCTTAGTTGTGATAGGAGATTTCATATCAAAATGACCCTTGTTATATAGAGGATTGACATCCCTCTTGCTAGTGGTTATAGAAAAACAAAGTTACTGTTAGTGATGAATAATCAGTGTGAGTTAGAGGTGGATTCAAAGACATTGGTATTTTGTTTACATTTGTTTCCAAGTTCTTGCTTCACTGTTTGCTTCTAAATTCTATACTTCACTGCCTTTGGCTCATTGCCATTGTAACTGTCATTTTCCACTGTCACTCTTTGCTTCATTAGTTCACTGCTCAGAGAATTAGCTTAGGAAACTTCAACTCACACCCTAGTCCCTGTGGATTCGACCCGTATTTGGACAAGCTACAACCGACACCGTGCACTTGCGGTATAACCATGTAGGCTTCTCTTATTTTACACACATTCCCAAGCCTACCAGATGCATAGAGCCTTGGGGTTCAAAGTGAGTATAATCACTTTGTTGTTCATATATATACTCATGTGTAAATCTGGTTTGGTTTAAGAAAAACAATGTTACCTCTTTTCGTTGTTGTATTCTGTAAAAATGTGTGTTTAGAAATTTGTTGGATTACTGTACAGTTATAGGTAATCCTACTGTCCACCGTTTTTGGGTTATGAGGTTAATGTATATGAGTCATTTTCTTGGTACTGTATAATATTGTCTTTATAACATAATGTCAGCTTTATTTTCTTATTGAGTGTGTGACATGTACAAAAGTTTGACGTCAGCTGACTCTTAAGTTTACTGTATGGTCTTCACTGTTCATTTGTCGTTAACTTGTCAATGTAAATAAGTATATTTTGGTTATATTTCATAAAACCTTAGGCATACTTCTATTTCAAACCGTTTTCACCCCTTTTGGCAGTTTGGAGGATTTGGAACTTGACGATTGACCGAACTCCACGGCCAATGGAAAGCGAAAAAATTTCCGAGCTGTCACGGTAAGGTTCCTTATGTTTGAGCATGACCAACTAAATTGATCATTCTTTTTTGGTTATTTTAGTTGTTTGCTCCATAAGTTCTCTTATGTCGAGCATGACCAATTGAATTGATCACGTTGTGGTTATTTTGGTTGTGTATTCTAATTAAATTAATCGTGGGTTTTCTTGTGATTAATTTGGTTTTATTTTTTGCGATTGGATTAATCATGAATTCTATTGTGGATAATTCAATTGAATACTTTGGATTCAAATTCATGTTTCATGTGATTTGATTTTGTCCAAAGAAATCCTTCTTTTCTTGTAAAAGCAAGGTCGCCTTTGTTTTTCTTTCGGGAATGACATTTTGTGGGAGAGAGTTCATCTTGAAATTGTGCTTAATTTCCAAATATTTGTGGGTATTGCGGCTGTGGAATATTAGGGGTTATCTTGTATCTTTATAAACTCCTTGATGAATGCATTTAGCTTCGGCTTTATGATGACATCTAAATAAGTTGATATGGTATTCTCTTTTGGTCATGAAGTATCTTTGTGAAAATTTCATGAGGATCCCACTAGTTTTCGTACCTTTGCCAATTTATATTGACAAAAAGGGGTATAATTAATGTGTAGTGTGATACTACAAATACATATGGTTTACGGATCATTATGTAAGGGGGGTTGGTTTTCATGTTTAGATGAAGTATTGACTAAGGGGGAGTGATATATATATCACCATAGTATTGTTATCAAAGTTGTGATACAATTGAACTTTGATGTTGTGTAATAATACTATGACACCGTATAACAATGATTGAGAGCATTTTTGTTTTCTCATTGTTATCGCTACGGATCTTCAACAACTATGATGCTGAACTTACAACCTTTAGGATCATGGAGTACTTGGAAGTGACGAAGATTTCGAGTCGCGTTGAAGAAGCCGAGGAGATCAATCATTTGGATGAGAAGCTACAATTTCTAACTATTTTGTAATCCATATGTATTGATAGTTTTGTCACTAAAATTGACAAAGGGGGAGATTGCTAGAGCACTGCTCGGTCGAACTCGCATGCGTTGCTATCTCAAGCATGTTTGTCAATGTTAGTGATCAAAACTATAATTCTTGATTTCTAGCCTATTTATAGATGTGTCGGACTAGGACATGGATAGTGTAGTTGAGATTAGATTTCATCATTTGAAGACGAAGAACTACTAAGGGGAGCTTGTGGAACTTCTTCGACAAAAGGTATGTGGAGACTTGAACTCATCTATCATTTGGAAAGTATATTTCTACTATCTCCTACATTGAGACATAAGTCGTGTTAAGATATAGTTTTCTCTATAAACATTTAATATTTCGAGCTGAGTATATCTCGCTTACATATTTCTCGAAATATGTGTTGGTAAGCTTTCGCTTCGACCAGTTCATCTTATATCATGAGAAAATTTCCGAGTAACATCTTACATGGTTTGTGTGATACAATGATTTGATGTAGGCTTGGAATGTTTCGATAATGATTATTTCAAGATCTTGAAAATTTCTTTGATGCTAATAGCGTGTGAAAACGTCTATTGTCATTATAGAAGAATGTTTCAATGATCGAAATAAAGAGTTGAGAATGTAACCATGTTTGGATATAAGCATATATAGTGTGTTCGCACATTAGTGTATAAATCCATAAACCGGGAGCCAAGTGTGTGCATATGTGTGTATACGAAATTGGTGAAGAAGACAGGTTAAGTATGCGTACGCATACTGCCGGAAGTTTTCGATCCAAAAATTTCTGCTGAGTTTGGTTTTGACAAACTCTTAACTAGTCACCTTAAGTATGCGTACCCGTATGCATACTGGCGGAAGTTTTCGAACCGAAAATTTCTGCTAAGTTTGGAAACTAAACAAACTCAAATCCAGTCGCTTAAGTACGCATTCTTAAGCTGGTTACTTTGTCAAATCGGTCAGTTCATGGACTTAAACATTTAAATCATAAGGAATGCAATCTTAGCAAACTGTCGCTATAATGTTCATGATTGATTCAAGTGAATCAAACCGATTTGGTTTCAATTGGGTTTTCTATAGCAATTTAAAAACTCTTTAACTAGTTTCATTTGAGTCATTTGAATTAGTTATGGTTGAGATGAATAAGGTTGATATGAGAGTAATCATATGGCTAACCTTGGTTAGCTATTTGTGAACCAACATGGTGTACACGTTTAGGTACGGTTACGTAAACCTAAATGAGGGTACATTTCATTTTGTATGTAACAAGCTAAGTTCGATCTAACGGTATCGTAACCAGTTCATCACTTGCTGAGTATGCTTCTTTGTCTGTTATTGGCTTAGCTCGAGATTATTCGTTGTTAAGTGCTAGGTCTGGGCTAGCTGGTAGATGTAGAAAAGATCTGGATTCAGAGTCAGCTGGTGAAGGAGCTGCTGTTGGATGTGGATCAAGTTGGGTTATATCGGCTGGGCTTAGATCAACAGATGAGGAAAGTGGGGATTCGGCTAGGCTAGTTACTCGGTCTAGTTTAGTTGAAAGATATTAGCTTGGTTGAATCAGGTTTTTTAGCTAACGGTGAATATTGAATGCTTTGTTACCAAGGTAACTTGGATTGCAAACCCTGATTTGAAAACTATATAAAGGGGACCTCTAGCAACTGGGAAACCTAATCCCCACACCTCTTGTGTGCTACTAGTTGCATAACTAGAGTCGATTATCCTTTAACCTTAGTTTTCTTCTCGAGACCCTGTAGGTTAACGACTTGAAGACTTCATTGGGTTTGTGAAGACAGACCCAACTATTATCTTTGTAGTTGCATCATCTGATCTTGTTGTTTATATCATGTTGAGTACAATTGAAATAATTGGCTCGAGATTTTATATCTCCAATAGGCAAGATAGAAAAGTAATCACAAACACTTCATCTCATCGTTTTTGATTCCACAATAACTTGTTTCGCTAGTCGATTAAGTTTATTGTGAGGTGATTGATAATTCTAGGATGTTCTTAGGGAATATAAGTCTGGGTTATCAATTGGATCATGTTCACCTTGATTTATCAAAAGACGGAACAAAAACTTTTGGGTATTTCTGCGGGAGACAAATTTATTCAATCTTATAGACTTTTTTTTGTGAGACAGATTTGTCTATCAAGTCTTCGACTTTGGGTCGTGGAAACTCTTGGTTGTGGGTGATATCAACTAAGGGAATTAAGTGCGTAGTATCCTGCTGGGATCAGAGACGTAAGGATATAAACTGTACCTTGAATCAGTGTGAGATTGATTAGGGTTCAACTACAGTTTAGTCCGAAGTTAATTGGTAGTAGGCTAATGTCTGTAGCGGCTTAATACAGTGTGGTGTTCAATCTGGACTAGGTCCTGGGGTTTTTCTGCATTTGCAGTTTCATCGTTATTAAAATTCTGGTGTCTGTGTTATTTATTTTCCGCATTATATTTTGTTATATAATTGAAATATCACAGATTGTGCGTTAAGATCAATCAGTTAGAATATCCAACCTTGGGTTGTTGATTTACATTGTTTGACACTTGAACATTGGTCTTTGGTACCGTTCGAGTTACTCCTCTTATTTAATCAGGCTCGCAGATATCTATTTGCTGATTGCGGATTGAATTAAGAGTTAGAGATATTAAACTCTTTGATATACTTTACTCTAGATTGAGTCTGACTGTCTAGTTGATTCTCTAGCAAAGTATATTAGAGTAAGTCCTCTCAGATTTCCAAACAAATTATTAGTTGTGGTTGTTAGACCCCCGCATTTTCAACTTGCATTTGATACGTTGGAAAGGCTTGCAAAATAGATTTAATTAAAACTGTTCTACTTGCTTGGGATAGAAGTTTCGATTTCCATCCTTGCAGGGTGGAATGGTATTTTTGAAGGGGCGGTTCAAAATTAGCTTTTCTATTCTTGTCAAAAAATAGTAGGGTTCCAAGCTATCTGTCATTTTTCGTCATCAAGGGGACTTTTAGAATCTTAGCTATGATTTTCCCGTGTTTGGGATGTAACCGAGGACTAAAGTAAACACTGTATTTTTGGAGATTAACCATTTGCCCAGTAATCTCTTCAAATAAGGATAGAATATCCAGCAGATTTTTGGCCTCGACTAAATTGGCTTTAGTGAGTAGAAAGCAATTTTCGGCAAAGAAATGATGGGAGATATTTGGCGCATGTTTATTAATTTTGAGCCCAGAAATTTTCCTATCAATAATGGCTTTGTTCAGGAGTCTGGATAAGATTTCCATGCATATGAGAAAAATATAAGGAGATAGGGGGTCACCCTATCTTAAGCCATATATTTGCCCAGTAATCTCTCCAAATAAGGATAGAATATCCAGCAGATTTTTGGCCTCGACTAAATTGGCTTTAGTGAGTAGAAAGCAATTGTCGGCAAAGAAATGATGGGAGATATTGGTGCATGTTTATTGATTTTGAGCCCAAAAATTTTCCTATCAATAATGGCTTTGTCCAGGAGTTTGGATAAGATTTCCATGCATATGAGAAAAAGATAAGGAGATAGGGGGTCACCCTGTCTTAAGCCTCGAAGTATGGAATTTTGGGCCTGGAGATCCATTTAGAAGAATTAAGAAGGCAGTTGTAGAAATACATTGCAAAATGAGATGAACCCAATTCTCACTAAAGCCAAATCAATCCCACTCCACCGTATCAAAGGCCTTAGAGGGGTCTAATTTAAGAGCCATAAATCCCTTCTCTTTTTTTTGCCTTAGAGGTTTTCATAGAATGGATGAGCTCATGAGAGATTATGATGTTATCAGTAATTTGACGCCCTGTCAAGAAGGTCGATTGATTAGGCGAGATTATTTTATTAAGGACAGGTTTTAGTCTGTTTGCCAAGATTTTTGAGATTAATTTGTAGACCGTATTGCTTAAGCTAATTGGCCTAAAATTACTTGGAGTTTGGGGAGTGGATATTTTTGGTATTAGGGTGATGAAAGAATAATTGATATCCGAGTTGAGATTGCCGGACTTAAAAAACTCATGGACAGTGTTGGTGATGTCACCGCCAAAAATTTCCCAGTTGGATTTAAAAAAAATAGGTTGGAAACCATCAGGGCCTAGAGCACCCCATTGGTTCATTTTGGATAAAGTAAGCCAGATTTCATCTCTTGTGGGAATTTGTAGAAGGGAATGATTTTCAGCTTCGGAAATACAAGGCTCAATGATGCTAGAAAAATCAAAGATGTTATTGCTGATTTGAGAGGTACCAATATGAGTAAAATGATTGACTAATAGTGAGTTGATTTGATCCCTATCTGAAAAGCCAAAGACCATATGGTTCTCTAAGAGTGTTTATAGAGTTGATTCTTTTCCTATTGGAAGCGGTAGCATGGAAGTAGTTTGTATCCTTATCATATTCTTTAAAGAATTTATCTCTGGAAAGCTGATGATAAAAGTCATTTTTTATTGCGTACCACTTCCCTAATTTATATTGAAGATTTTTTAGAGTTTCCATATCCCTAGATAAGTTTCCACGTGTTTGGAGGTTATCTATTTTGTTGTTCAAGTTTTTTGTGTTTTTATGAATGTTTCCAAAAATCTCTGAATTCCAGTGGGCTAAGTCAGAGGATAGGAGTTGGAGCTTTAGAGGTAGGTTCAAGTCTGTTGATCTGTTGGAATGTAGATCCCAGGAAGATTTTAATACTGAGGATAGGGTTGGGTGAGATAACCAAGATCTAATACATCTAAAAGGTTTATTAGCTTTGATTTTTTCTGGATTAGAATCTAGTAGAATTGGGGTGTGGTCTGACCCTACTCTAGGTAAGTGAGTTACCTTGGAATTCGGGAATAACTGGGACCAGCAATAAGTGATCAGAGCTCGATCAATTCTTTCACATATGTTCGCATCTCCTTTTCTTTTGTTTGACCAAGTGAAATGAGCACTATCGTAACCCACATCTAGTGATCCCAAAGAGTTGATTGTCTGAACAACGAATGACTTGCTTCTGGAGCTCGCTTTATTCCCCCCTTGCTTTTCATCTGGGTCTAGGATGACATTTAAGTCTTCAATCAGAATCCATGGTTTATCAACTTTTTGAGCTATGTACGAAATGTGGGTCCATTGTTCAATTTTGTCATCTGCTTCAATGGCTCCATAGACACATCTAATCAGAATTTCACTGTCATTTATTTTTGATTCAAAATGGCAAATATTAAAACTGGAAGATAGAAGATTCATATGAATATTGTTATGCCAGGCAATAACTAGTCCTTTGGCAATCCCCACTGAAGGGACTATGAACCAGTCGTGAAAATTTGAGTTTTTAAAGAAAAGGTCCATCCGAGACATTGGGGTTTTTGTCTCAGCAAGGAAAACTATATCAGGGTTGTAGTATTGGCACATGTAGTTAAAATGGTCTTTGGTGATTGGGGTTCCAAAACCCTGTACATTCCATGAAAGTAATTTCATGGCTAGGAGATCACAGAAAGGGAGAAGAAAACCCAAAGAAACAAAGGAATAAGGCCCAACAGACAAAGAGAAGAGCAGAGGTCCAGAGACAGAATCTCAGAAAATTAGGACAAAGTTGAGAAAGAAACTACCTAAAGAAGCTAAAAGGAGGGATACTATACCTAGCGTTTTTAGGGGCCACTCAAAAGGAATTAGGGGCCATTTTTTTATTCCCATCCATTGAAGGAGGTTAAGGGATGTCTTAAAAATAAAAATTGTCTATATTGTCCTTCACCTTTATACTAAATCTAAACCTATATCCTTTATTTTCATAATCATATCATTCCACTTTTTCTTCTCTTTTACACCCATTGAATTTTTTTTCCATCATTTTAATTTTGATTGAAAACAAAGATCATCGATCAAACAAATGTTATGATTGATTGTTTAAAATTAAAACCCAAAATTCATTAACCTTAAAGTTGAAACTTAGAACATCAAAAAAAAAAGGAGTCCAACAAACAAAACGAATAGATGATAGTAGTTGTGATTCAAAATTAGGATTTGATTACTTGAAATCAAAAATTTGATCCGAAAATTTTCTTGGATTTACAGTAGCAGAAACATAATCGGTAGATAACTATCTATTTTACCTACCGATTATGGTTGATGTTCTTGGATTTACACTAGCAGAAACATAATCGGTAGATAATAATCTACTTTACCTACCGATTATGGTTGATGTTCTTCGTCGTTTCATAAGAACATCAACCATAATCGGTAGGTAAATTGATCGATATCTACCGATTATTCTTGATTCTAAAATTAAATTTCTCTGTACAAAAAGTTACGCACAATCGATAGATAATGAACACCATTAACTACCGATTGTGAAAGTAGAAAATTTTGAAACTTTTGTTAAGTTTTGAAAATTTGAATTTGAGGCCATGAACACAATCGGCAGATAATAAGCATCACTTATTAACACAATTCACTTCCGATTATGGTAGTACTAAAATTCGAAAATTTAGTATATTCGGAGGTTAAAGTAACACACTTTACTACCGATTATGGTAGTACCAAAGTTCGAAAATTTTAGGATTTTGGCAAAATCATATTTTGGGGCCAATATACATTCGGAAGTCAAATTTACTACCGATTATGGTAGTACTAATATTCGAAAATTGAATATATTCGGAGGTTAAAGTAACACACTTTACTACCGATTATGGTAGTACCAAAATTCGCAAATTTTAAGATTTTGCAAAATCACATTTTGGGGCCAATATACATTCGGAAATCAAATTTACTACCGATTATGGTAGTACTAATATTCGAAAATTGAGTATATTCGGAGGTTAAAGTAACACACTTTACTACCGATTATGGTAGTACCAAAGTTCGAAAATTTTAGGATTTTGGCAAAATCTTTGGGGCCAATATACGTTCGGAAGTTAAATTTACTACCGATTATGGTAGTGCTAAAATTCGAAAATTTAGTATATTCGGAGGTTAAAGTAACACACTTTACTACCGATTATGGTAGTACCAAAGTTCGAAAATTTTAGGATTTTGGCAAAATCTCATTTTGGGGACAATATACATTCGAAAGTCAAATTTACTACCGATTATGGTAGTACTAAGATTCAAAAAATGAATATATTCGGAGGCTAAAGTAACACAATTTACTACCGATTATGGTTGTACCAAAGTTCGAAAATTTAAGGATTTTGGCAAAATATCATTTTGGGTCAAATATACATTCGGAAGTTAAAGTAACACACTTTACTACCGATTATGGTTGTACCAAAGTCGAAAATTAAAGGATTTTGGAAAAATCTCATTTTGGGACCAATATACATTCGGAAGTTAGAGTAACACACTTTACTACCGATTATGGTTGTACCTAAGTTCGAAAAAGCAAAAAAAAAAAAGAAAAATCCCTCAAATTTTTTTATCACCCGAATCCTGCTCAAACTACCGAAAATCGAAGGGTAATTTTGTCATTACGAAATATGGGAGATAAGAGGTGAACACAATTTAGGATTGGGTGACCTTTTTTGTTTTATTATTGGCCCCTAATTCCTTTTGAGTGGCCCCTGAAAACGCTAGGATACTATAACAGAAAGAAAAGCAAAGGCCAAAAGAAAAGCAAACAGGTGGACTAGAAAGATCAAAGAGAAAGTGGAAAGAAATCAGAGAAACAAAGGGGAGTAGAAATCAACCTAAAGCAAAGATGAAAAGAAAAAACAGGAAAACCCAAGCAGACACGGGACAATAAAAAGGGAGAAAAAGTATAAACAGAAAACTAAGCACAGGATTATATGGTGAACAAGAGCAGGATTAAGCAAAAGATACAAATGGAGATGGCAATATATTATGATATAGGCAGAGCAAGAAATATAGCCTAGAAACTAAGTACAGGATTATAGGGAGTACAAGAGCAGGAAATATATTATAAGAAATATAGCCTAGATACTAATTACAGGATTATATGTATTACAAGGGAAGGAAATACAAGATAGTAAACAAGATAGAAACAGGATGTAAGAAGGAAAATGAAACAGTAGGAAGGCAACTAAAGCTAGCAGAAACAAGAAATAGAAGACCACACAAGCAAAAAACAGCAAGAAAGAGGGTCATAGACCCTGATGGTAGTCCACACATAGATCACTTAGCAATTCATTTGGCTTCAGGGCTCTTAGGGGTCAGATGCAATCCCTTTACCCTTTGCCTTAGGGTCAATGGCATCATTGTTGGCATTTGAAGCTTCTCCTTTGTACCACTGATGGGGATAAGCCAAGACATTAGTCTGTTCCTCAATGAAATGTATTTCTTTCTCAGCTTCAGCCCGTGGTTCTGGATTGCTGTTGAGGTCAATTTCAGGAAGTCCAGTGATCCTTGCCTTCTTTGCAGCTGGTAGAGTAATGCCCCCCTGAAAATATGACTGCATAAGACTCCAATTTATGAAATAAGAAGTGGCATTTGCAGGCAGGTTCTCAGCTCCCAAAAGTGATGGTTCTGCAACTCTATCTCTCTTATGCACCACTCTCCACATATAAGTGTCAGGGTGCATGTTTCTATTAGGGAAGTAAGGTGCAGCTGCAACATTGAGTTCAATTCTCTGAGATGTCTCAGCAGAAGATTGACCAAGTACCTCAAAATCCTCATGGCTAGCATTTTCTTCCTCTAGGTGCTTGAGATACTTAGTGCGTGTCACTTCAGAAGCAGCTTGCTCAGATTCAGAACTTGGAAGGCTATCCTTCTCTAACTGCATATCTTGTTGCATGTCCTCCCGATGTTCCTGCTGTATCATTTCAGGCTCTGGCTGATGTTGTGCATCAATTTGCTGCATAGCTGCCAAAATTGCATCAGCAGCTGCTTGTTGCATCTCAGCTTAATGTTGATCAAATGCAAACTGCTCGCAGTTCTCCACCTTATGCCTAATGTGGTTACAATACCCACAGAAGTTGTTAGGCAAATGGTGGATTTGGAAAGTGAGGTCATTGGTATTTCCCATTTCATTTTCAGGTCTAACAGTAAATGTCAGACTCTGTTTAATTCTAATGCTAGCTCTCACCGTGATAGAGAATCTCCCATTAGCTCTTCAAACTGGATAGGAAAAAGTGGTGATATCTCCCATGCAAGCCATGTACCTCCTGAGATTTCCACTATTAACTTGAGCTGGATTAAGATTATGAATAGTGATGAAGAACATCTCTTCAGAAGGATCCCAAGTTGCTAAGTCTTCAGTCCTCTCCCAAATTTTAATGCGAAAAAGATCACCATAAACTACTCTTGTTGCTACATTTAGAACTCTATGCATTTCTTCATCTCTTTCAAACCTGACTAAGTAAACCCACTCACTCACCATTTTGACAGAAAGACCTCCTTGAATCTTCCACTGAAATAACAAAGCATTTCTCACATGCCAACTATTTCTGGCAAAGCAAAAAACGGGTTTCTTAGTGGGCATGTCTAACTGGATTCAAAAGTTCAAAAGTTCGCTATAATTCTATTATTTGAAAATTTTGATTCAAAAGTTCGCTATAATTCTATTTATTAATAATTTGAATCAGATGTAATAAGTCGGAAGAAAAAAAAAAGTTAATATTTATCAAGCGGCATTCTGTAGTAAGATCAACATATTGTGTTTGAAATACAGTACTGTACAAGAAAAATATTGAATGCCAAAGGTATATGACCCTCCCTTTTTATTCACATTATTACAAACAATCAGTAAAAACTGCTCCTGGGGTTCCAACAGAATGCTATCAATAAAATGAATTCTGCAAAAGCAATCTGGTTGAGGACATGCCAACCCTAAAAATTTTCAGTTACAGCAACATCCGCATCTGAGAACAAAACAGACACTCGCTAGCAACAACAGATACAAGGAGGTGCATTTGGCAATTATTAATGCACAAATAATGAGTATCACGAAACAAGACAGGATCTGTACAAACCAGCCACACACCAATGCAATAGAATCATAGTGTCTGAACCAAAGCTTCCTGAACAAAAAATAGGATGCTGAGAAGTTCCACTTCTCATCTGCAAGAATCCAGTTACTGCTTGCTGGTACTGCCAAAGTGATTAGATGACTGATTACTGAAGTGGCTCTAACACTAACTTTGGTCTCCATTACTGCCAACGCCCACATGATGGTGTCACATCAACCAAAAAAAAAATAGATCGACTGATGTTCACCCCGAATCAAGAGTTAAATTTTGCAATCAGACTTGAGAAGAAAAAATCAGATCAACTAGTATCCCTGCTTCCTTAATGGTGTACCTTTCACCATAGTTTTCATACTTTGTGAGTCCTTAAAGCATACAAAATGCACAAGCGTTTTTCCGTTTGGATAGACCGCAAAGACGCTGGTTCCTATCTTTTTGTTGCACAAAGAGCACATGCTATCATTACTGATCTTCATCACTGTTTTCCTATGCTTGTAGAGTTCATCTTTCACCTTTAATGAAACAAAATTTAAAAAATTAAATAGCTAAAGCAGATCACAAGGTAAACTTATAATAAAGATTAGATGTAACTGTAGGGGGCGACTGAAAAAAAAATACGGTTATTAAGTATGCTCCTAAACATACCTGTAAGTTCTCACTGGATCTCAAACTTTTGATCACCGATAAGTTACGCTGTGCTTCACTAGATTTCTTCAGAAGTGGTCCAAGAAATGGAAGCAAGTTCTGTTCAAAAAAGTAAATTTAACCAATGTATAAACAAATATCCAGGACCCATTAAGAACAATACCTCAGAGGAATTAATACAGCAAAGAGGAAACTGAATGAATTGCATGACATGTCACTAATCATTTTACACATTCAGGCAACCTGATCTTGAACTCCCCCCTATGTGGGGTCCGAGAAATCCACACGAGAAACTGTTACACTGACAATGGCCCAAATTCTAGGCTACTAGGGCTAGGTTTTTCAACTGAACCTGTGAGCCCACATGGAGATAGGGATGCATAATGAAAGCCTTAAGTGTTGACTATATGTTATATTGAAGTAGATGACCAAGAGAACTACCAGTATCAATAAATCACTTTAATAAATCATTACCTGTAGCTTAGTTTCTCTGGGCAAGAGTTTGAGCGCCTGAGCTCCATGGACCCTGTCCCACCTTTGGCCTAACAGATCCAGGACCTCATCGATCATAATTGTAGAAGTTCCATCGAGAATTGGCTCATCACCATCGCTACGTCCACTGTCAGTGCTGCTTGGACTGAATCGTATATCCTCTGCACCCTCTATTTCAGCGATTTTTTTAACAGCTCGGTTCCATTTATTAGATTTGAGTGACCGGACCTTCTTAGTCCCAACATTCTTAGATGGAATTGGGTTCAGGATTCGCTTCTCAAAATCCTTAGTAGATTTTTGAGGATTAAGATAGATTTGTAAAAGAGTGAGGTAGATGTTTCCATATGCATCTGGAGATGGTTTCTTCTGCCCAGTCTCATAAACACGGTCGCAATAGGCTAGTGCCAGTTCAGGAACATGAAGCTACAAATATTACACAGAAGAAAGGACTCAGAAGTCATGAAAGTTGAGTTTTAAAAAAAAGCACAGAAACAAAAATGCTCCATGTTTATACAGTTGAAGTAAAATTTAATCTGGAGATACGTAGACATTATGCATATCAATATGGATAATCATGGGTACCATATTGGACCCAGTTATACACATCTGTCCACGATCAGTAGCCATGATGTCATGGGTATGACACTGGAAGATCCAACTATCCTCGTTAAGTCCACAATTATTGAGTCATGATGAACCTTGCAAACTTGGAAATCTAGTCTACAATGCATATTTAAATAAAACAGTAGGATTCATGCTCGTCAGGATTACCTTATGAACATATAGAGATAATGCGAGCTGGTGCTGATTCATTTTCCCCAACAAAACTGCACGCTCCTCATACAATGCATCAGCTGGGAGACGCTTTAACAAACCCTCGGGGCTGTACCCTGAGATACTCTGTAGAGCAGACAATAGCTTCTTGCGTGACGAGGAGTAAGTTTGTTCATCCCACTTATTCTGTCTCTTTAAATCCTCATAAGAATCAAGTACTTCAGACAGATAAATTTGCACCTATTAGACATCAGATTCCAGGAAACAGAAAACAAAATTCAGCAATATGGCAGATATTGGTAGAAGTAGTAGCACAGAGAAATTCCCTAACCATTTCATTCTGCAGATTTCCCGAGATCTCACTCTCATTCCTCGAGAGCATAAGCTCTAAATAAGTTGCTTGCAATTTTGGTGCATGCTGTTTTAAGTAGGAGTTGACCAAGTCAGGTGGAATATTTCCAGATAAAAATAGATCGATGGCTTCAGTTGGACAGCTTTCAAGAACATGCATTGAGAATTCCAGAACAAGCATCGGCTCAGTACTGCAAAGAGGCTGCAGAAGACATAATCACACATGTCAGCAAGGCAAAAGAACTATGCATAAGCTATCCCACTCATACATTGAGAACTACATATGTATTTTATTTCGTATTAAATGATCCATTGGTTTTCTTCACCATGTTGCTCTTATATTCCTAGTACACTAAACTCCTTAGCCTAGGGCAGAAAACCTTGACATTTTGTTTTAAGAATAACGAGTTGTAGCATTCTCTGGTCATGAATTAGAAACGCTTTAGCCTAGGCAGAAAACCTTGATATTTTTTATCATCAGGAATAGAAAAAAGAAAGAAAAAAAAACTGTAGCATATTAAGGTAAATAATATCCGCAGATCAATTTCTTAGATTCTTGTGACATTCCAGCTCTTAAGTTTATGAAAGCTTAATGGTTAGTCTTCAAAACAAAACAAAAAAATTGGTGCAAAGTTCTATCTTCAATACGAGGTTTGCTCACCTTAAGGTATTGAATGATTGTGTCTGGTCTAAAGTTTTGCTTCAGTTCAGATTGTGCTTCGTCAGCTTTTGACTCTTCTACTAGCTGATATAAAAGTTCAAGAGCTTCACGGTGCATCATGTTGCACCTGTAGAGCTCTAAAAGGGCTGTATAATAGTTACTTTGCTGCAGAAATTCCTCGGTTATTTTGAGATCACAATAGTTGGGACCTTTCAGGAGCTCTAATGCAGCCAAAGATTGTCCAGTAAGAAGCAAAGCCTGGATTAGGGCTGTATCCAGCACTGCTGCCATCTCCCTTGATCCTGAGCTGACTTGGATGTTCCTTCGACCCTGCAAAGCTAGCACAAATATCAGACTATATTCAACCAAGGATTCACCATCAAATCCACAACCAACATCTGCTTCGCCTTATTATAATAACTAGGCTGGTTCTCAGGTAATGCAAGTGCAGCACATTACAATGCAAGGTGGTGATAACATCTAGAGAATTAAAGCATTGGTACCTTGTGTGAAATATTGGACTTATCGAAATCATAAGCCATGTTTCTCTCTCCCATAGCATCTGAGAGAATCTCCTCTGTCCCCTCAACAGTGGCACGCTCAACTATACTGCATCTCTTTCTCTGCAGGTACTTGATCAATGCCATGAGAGTATTGTGGCTCATTTTTTTAGACTCGAGCACTGGATTCCTTTCAGACTCTAGGTATGATGGAGACGTTGGGTCCATATCCTCTGATGCATCAGATGAAACTCTTGAGAGATATGAATCATCCCATGAAACGTCAGCTTCCTTGTCCATATCTGGAGTCAACATGGATTTGGGAAGAATAATAGATGGATATAAAGAGAGTACGTAGGTGAACTCTACTTGAGCTGCCCAGAACTGTTCCATGGCTTCCTCATAGCTTCCATTGTTGAAAAGGTAGTGGCCATATCTGAACCAAATTTGCTGAAGTTAATTACTCTAGACATCTACCGTTAGAAAGTACCAAAAATGTGGACTAAGCTTTTAGTAGATTTTCTGCAACTGTATTCAGAAGATTCTCTAAATTGCATAATGATATCTAAGACACTAAATATGCATGTTTGCAGATGCATACGGTTGCGCACTTGCGTTCACAAATATAATAACATGCAATAATGTCAATCGCATCAACAAAGTTTTAACTGAGATATGGATTTATGGGGTAATTGTCACCTGATGTGGATTGACTCCTCCTTTGCGGCTCTAAGGGTAGAATCTTCTGGTGGAAGCATCTTACACAAAGCTAGGGCTTCCCCAAAGTTACCAGATGCTGTTAACTGTACAATCTGCATTGAAGGGAAAACGAAAATAAAGTGAAGGGGTACTCATATCACTCATCAAGCCTGGCATACTAAAGAAAATCAGAATCTTGGATGTTTTGTTTTAATATGTGATGAGATGAAAATCATTTTAGAAAATGCTGTCATATGATAATGTTTTCAGTGAAAGAAAGATAAATAAAAACTTTGGTGCTAATGCTCACCATTCTCAAGTTTTACAACTAAATGTCGTCATTCTATAGCTTTTGCCTAGGTCTGAAGACACCTCATTTTAGGTGGCTATAAACTGATCTACAAGTACCTCTCTCATCGTAAGCCTCTAACGTGTCTTCGTGGCTATAAACTGATCTACAAGTGAACAGGAAAATTTTCTCATCATATGAGGAATTCGTCAAGGTCACACAATCTAACCTCTATAAAAGCTGTGAAATTCACTATCTACACTTCCTAGTTATAATGTTTAAAAAGTGTAAAGCTTTCTAACTACCATAGATTTATCATCATGGAGTAACATATTTTCTTTCGCTGCATTTGTTTCCCCGTGGAGAAAGTTGAGCCCCTAATACTGGAGATAGAATTACATATAATTATGTACCTGTGCACCGATAGAAACAGGGAAGAGTCCAGTTACAGAGTTGTCTAGTGCAGCAATTACACAGTTGTTGCTTTGCAGTAGATGATGAACACTACGGAGAGCAACTGTCTGCACCAATGGGTAAGGAGCTCGTAGTGACCGTATCTGTAGCCATCAGAAAGGGGGAAACGTCAATATGTGAAGTTAAGAAAACTTACAGATTAAAGAGCACTGTTGTGGGTCATGGCTAAATTTGCATTATTACCTCAATATGTCTCGGCAAATGAGCTATCACGTAAGGCCTGTGGATGAGAACAGCCAAAGGAGCTTCAGACCAACATATTCTGCCTTCTTGAAGAAGTTTCCCATTTTGGTCCACAAACACTCCAATGTTATCCTAAATGTCAGGGAGTAGATTATGTGTCAGTCCTGATCAATACTTAACGAAATTCAGCAATCAGGGACAAGTTATCTATTTCTAATTATATTTAATTGTATGGTAAACAAGCTGCTTCATTCATAGCTCATAATATCTGGGTGCTTCCCTTTGGTGGTTGGATCAAACTACACTACCTCGTACAGTTTAGGGAAAAAAACGTTTTCTGCAACTGTGGGAGTACATGAAAGTCGAGTCGCAAAACTTCAGTTGAAAAACTCTTGGTTATTGACATGCTGAGATGTACATGTGTATGAGCAGAAGAATCAAACTTACAGGAGTAATTAACATATGTACAAGCTACTTCCTCATGCATTGACAACATAAAATTGAACTAATCTGAGTGGAATTGCTTTTCCGCATCAACTATTCTAAAGTAGTGCATGCCAGTGTTACTGAAGCGACTTGGAACATGGAGGGGTTTTACTTGAGACCTTACACACTGAAGAACATAGTCACATTCATATCCTTGTCTACCTAATGTAGTAATATTTATGTTGATTGCAAGTACATATGCAAGTGCTAAACTCATACAATCAAGTCAGAATACATCTGGTGAAAGTAAGGAATGTGATCCTCTAACAAAACCCTGAGCCCTTGAACAGGGAGTTTACTGTAAACACTTGCAAAGGATAATGTTTAACTTTATTCATCTCACAATACAACTCTGTTTGTCAGAAACCAGAGCTTGAAGCCCTGATTTCCTAGTTAATCATGCAACTATATAATATAACACTCTTCAGCAACATAAATCGCACGACCCCTTAGCCCCCATATCACGTAAAATTTCTCCTCATTTTTCCAGGTTTTATATTGACAATGATTAGGCTTTAGCTCTACTAATTAATAAATCGGATAAATCAAATTCAAACCATGAAATTTGCAAAGCAACACTGGAAACTCTAATAAAAGTAAAAGAGTGACTGACGGCAGCATAAAACTTAAAAACCAGTAAATTAAAAAAAAAATACCTTTCCTAGAAGAAGCTCTCCTGAAGGTAAAGAAACCACTAGCGGAGGCGCGGTCCTCCCAGAAGGAAATACCTCAGTAAATGCACCACTTACTGTATTCAGTATTGTGTAGTCCCTTCTAATACCCAAACATATATTCTCCCCACACCAAGACATTGATTTCACAACATCCGGGACTCCATACTCTTTAACCTCAACAAAACCACGCCCCCCTGCACAACAACAAGTTCAATCCATTTTATAAAAATACCAGCAAGTCTACTACTTCGCTCATATGAATTACTAAGCTACACCAAAACCACATTGTCAATTCAAATTCTTCAAGCAACATTCCAAACTACATTCTTTTTTCCAATTTCAGCAAGGCAGGAGGCCCTCTTCTGGTAACTGCCAGTCACAAAAAAAATGTCTCCTGAGCAAGAAATATCTACAATTTCAGTGCAATTTCTTCACCTCAGTCTATCCTAGCTTGACATTAGGTCAAAAATTGTGCCAGCACCATGGCAGCATTTACTAGTTTTAATTCAAAATGATTGTAATAAAATTAGCAATGCAACAAAAAGGAAAGAAAAAATTACCATCGTGTCTGAAAATGCAAACCCTTTTCTGTCTAGAGAAACACAAATAACCTCTACGATCATCCCAGCTAAACAGATTAGCTCCTTTAGCTTTAGTAATAACAGCAATTGTCTCAAGATTTGGTAACCCATGAAACGAAATTGATTCAGATAACGAAACAAGAAGTTCTCTAGATGTAGAAACTTCCATTGAAATCAATGGTTTCTTAGAAAACCCAGTCAATGATTTCTCCAATACATATGAATCTTTCCGTAATTCTAAGCAATGATGATAATTATGTATATCAGATGATGTTGATGATGATGAAGTTGGAGATCGAGGATCGGTTGATGATGGAACGTAAATTAACATTGAACCATCTGCACATCCTACGAGGATTTTGGAACCGTATGATCCTACTGATTGGATCTTTGTTGAGTTGTTCTTGAGCTGTAGTAGCTCTAATGAGTCGTAGGCGCTGTGCACCATTTTTCTTTCTCTTCTCTATCCTCTTCGTGTTTCTTTTGGTCTGCGCACAGAGGTAAGCTGATTGTGATTTTGTGCTCCGGGGAGATGGGTGTAAATGTGTAAGAGGAGATTCATTGGTTATAAACCGTTTTGGTTTTGGTTTTGGTTTTGGTTATAAACCGTTAACCAATCCCCGGTGGGGTAAGAGGAGATTCATTGGTTACCGGAAGGGGCATAAAAGCTTAGACTAGACATGGTCTTGGACTCTTGGGCGATAATGATTTGACGTTTAGTCCCAAAATTAGTGGGCTTTAGACACTCTAGTCCAGCGTCTTCAGGCCTAATACTCCCTAATCCAAGAAAACTCCGTGTAAACAGTTTGATCCAAATTTTTAACGAGTTAGTCCAAACTCGTAACGATCCAAACTAATCTGTTACTATAATTACCCTTCCGTATGAGCATACAGGGATAAGAATGAGTTTTTAATTTATAGATCTCACATTCAAATCAGAGGGAGAGAGAGAGATTTTTTGAGGCGATTTCTCGGATTCAATCGTTTGTTCATCAGATTCCGGTCTCAGGTGAGAGACTAAGATTTCAATCTCATCTTTCATTCGATTTTGTTTGTTACTTCGATTATGTGTTTTTGATTTATTTATTTTTTGAATATATGAGATGAAATCGATTTTATCTTTCATCTTGCTTTCGATCTTTTGATTTCTGTTTTTGGTTTTGATTTTGTTATTTGTTAGGTTTTGATTTTCATGAAATTCTTTTGATTTATGTTTTTCATTTTGATCTTTCTTTTTACTCCCTCCGTCCCACTCCTAAGTGACCTATTTGAAATTTGCACAATTTTTAAGGCAAGCAAGGAAAATAGTATTTTTAATCATTTTTTACAATTATACCCTTATGAATAATAACTAGTGAAATTTAAAAATGGTTTATCTCTCAAAATACTCCACGGATGTTCGCAAATTTCATACAATTGAAAAGCATTTTAAAACACCTACGTAACGAATATAAACATGCCTATCAAATTATACATATTTCATATATTATTTATAATTAACTAAAAGGATAATTCCGGAATATCTCATTGTTTAGTGATATAGGTCACTTATCATTGGGACAAAATCTAAAATCAAATAGGTCACTTAGGAGTGGGACGGAGGGAGTATTTGTTTTTGGATGTATGATATGATGAAATCGATTCGATCTTTGATTTTTTTTTTATTTTCCATTTCTTCATCTGTGTGTTTAATTAACTGTTATTCATGGTTTACATTGATAGAGTGATTGATTTTTTATTTATTTTACTATGCAGAATGTGTACTTTCTTGTACACTGTATATGTTTCGATTTTTTGTGATTTATGGTTGATTCGAAAAATTAATTCTCTAATAAATTTAAATATGATTCAGATCTTAAGATGTTACATCTTTGTGTTACTGGATTCGATTGATATCTTTTAGATGTGACCCAAAAATTTTTTATTAGTTATTTGATTTATCATTTGCGTGTTGATTGAATCTAAGAATGCTATTTTTTGAGATATTTTGTATGTTGTGTAGAGCTTTGATGTGTTTTTGATATATGTTTTCTGTAATATGCAGGTTATCAACCATGTCTGAGAAGATTTTGTATGCTATCTTGAATCATGGTGAGCATTCGCCCCTATTTGGTAGATGTGTACATATTTGTACGGTGAAATTCTCTATGATGAATGCTTGGGTTGTATTGTTTGAATCAATGCTCTATTTTGTTATTTTTATGTAAATATTTATATACTTGTACACTAGTATGCTCTGTGATGAATGCATGATCTTTTTTGTTGGTATATATGCTAGATTTTGGTATTTTTCTGTAGATTATGTGTACTTGTTTGTACACTGAAATGTTATGTGATGAATATATGGCCTATCATACGGGTATGGATGCTAGATTTTGTTAGGTTTTTATAGAGGTGTACATGTTTTTCATACCGGGATGCTCTTTGATGAATGCATGGCATGTCCTGTGGGTATAATGCTAAAATTTGTTAGTTTTATGTAGTGGTGTAAATGTTTATACACTAGTATATGTTTCACTTTATATAGCATGTTCATGCACTTTAATGTACACCGTATATGTTTTTTATTGTAATATATAGGGTACCAACCATGTTCGAGCATTCTGTCATATATTCGTACATGCGTACATATTTTTACACTAAAATTTTTTCTTTGATAAATGCATGGATTGTTTTGTTTGATCCAATGCTCTATTTCTATTGTTTTCTGCAGATGTGTACATACTTATACACTAGTATGGTCTCTCATGCTTTTATGTTCAATCTTGCGGATATGGATGTTGGATTTAGATTTTTGAAGGTGTGTACATAATTATACATCATTGTGTTGTCTCAATATTATATGGCATGCGTTATTGGTATGCATCTGTACCCTTATCCACCTTTGACATTATTTTTTTTTTGTAACAAGTGCATGAATCATTTGGTTACAATTAATGAAGATTGTTGGACATGGATACGATGCAGAGATGATTACCTCTTGATTATTCTATTTATAAATGGTGGATATCATTAGGGTAAGTTTCTTTACCTTCGCAATTGAACTTGAAACCTTATTTTGAGCATAGTTCACCTAGTAATGATGCAGATGATATTCGGATTGATGATATGTCATACTTCAAACTCGTTAGGAATTATATGATTTCATATGTTATAAATTCAGGGACTCAAGCTCAAAATGATTTTATTCAATATGGGTAGTGATATTGTTGCTTAGGTACACGATTCAAGTTGTATGTGTGTATAAAATGGTGCACGTTGTGATGTCTCATTTATATATGGCATTTTATGGGTACGGACGTGCACAGGTTGATCGTTTTGAAGATGTGGATAGTTCTGCAACTAAGTGTACATAGTTGTACACATGGTTTTTCTTAATGTGTACATATTTATACACATGTTTATTGTTTTTGAATCTGTGCATGGTTCCACAACTTTATGTTGTTTTGCTTTTTTCAGATCATTTCATTGGTGTTTTATGTTTTATTTCCCAGGTTGAAGATTATCACATTGATGTCTAAGAGACAGGTAAAAGCTCTTATGGACAGAATCATTAGTCCCATATCCAGGACTCCATTTTGAAGACGAAGAACTCAACGCAATAAAATTGTTAGGGAGAAGTAAAGAATACCTATGATATGCACTGAGTGCTTTACTTACCACTCCCTTGATGATTTACTATCCTTCTTTCTTATGGCTTTGTGATTTATGTATTCATGTAGCTTGTTAAAATGGATGATACTATCTTATTTATTTTAAGAATCTAGTTTGGTTTTTACTTCAACACATGTGTCTTTATTTATGCAGGTATGAATAATTTTCTAACATATTAGTTTATGTTCAACATCATGTGCACTTTAATTTTCTAACATGTCAGTATATGTGCACTATCATGTACACTATTATGTACACATGAATTTTTTTTACCTTATACCATGTAAATCTGACACAAATATTCATTCAAAACATCATTCACACTAATAATAAGATTAATTCAAGGTTTACTAGTAATAATACTTGTTTAATAAAGTTAAGAAACATGGTTTTCAAAAGCTTAAGAAAGTTACAAAAAATTTAAGAAAGTTTTGAACAACAATCAAGTTGTTTCTCTCCCACTTGCACGCTAATCTTGGTATTCTTTATCTTCTGCGATGTTTTACAGTTGGGCAGGATCACCGACAAGTTTCTCCAGGTTTTGATGCTACCATCACCAATAAGTATGCATACACCTACAAAAATCATACAAATTCAACTTCAAAAATTATGAAACATGTCATATATCCATGACATAGCTTACTAGTATATACACCCAAAAAATCCAACTTCGAAAATTATAGAACCCGCGACATTCGTACTCACAAAACAAATCATATATCGATGACATAATATACTAATGTACAAGTATGTACACACCTACAGAAATCTTACAAATCCAATCTTCATGCTCACACAAGAAAGGTCGTATGCTCATGGCATGATACAACAGTGTATAAGTATGTAAACACCTATAAAAATGGCACAACCTCACATTTAAAACCACAAAATATGTCATATTCCCATGATATGGTACATCAGTGTACAAGTATGTACACAACTACAAAAACTAAAAAATCCAACATACATGCTCACACAAAATATGATATATGTCCATGACATGATACAACAATGTACAAGTATGTACACACCTACAAAAATGGCAAAACTACAACATTCAAAACCATAAAACAGGTCATATTGCCCATGAAATGATACATCGGCGTACAAGTATGTAACTCCTGAAGAAATCTAACAAAAACAACATCATGCCCACGAAATAAGCCATACATCCTTGAGTTATCATACGTGTGTACAAGTCTGTACACAACCACAACTAATTTAAGTAAAATAGAATTCATACTCACATTACAGTCCATATACCCCTGAAATAGCATGTTGTTGTACTAATCTGTGCAAAACTACAACAAATCTAGCAAAAACAACGTTCATACCCCCACATAACAGTCCATAGACCCCTGAAATAGCATTATACTGTATAAATCTGTACACTACCATAAAAAATTCGTAAACTACCAACATTCATTCCCACAAAACAATCCATACATCCCTGAAACAGCACTGCGGTGTACAAAACTTTATACTATCACAAAAAATCTAACAAAAACGACACTCATATACACAAAACAGTCCATACATCCCTGAAACAACAATGCGGTGTACAAACATGTATACTATAGCAAAAAATCAAACAAAAACAACATTCACACACAAAACAATCCATAAATCCCTGAAACAACATGCCGGTATACATATTCGTACACTATCATATCAAATCTAACAAAAATAGCATTCATACACACATAATAGGCCATACATCCCTGAAACAACACGTCCGTATACAGATCTGTATACTATCACAACAAATCTAAAAAATAGCACTCGTACACACATAATAGTCCAATATATAATAGATGATCTTACCTTTTATTACTTGAATAGATGTTGAATCTTATTTTGTTGTTGTTTTTTCTTCTTTGAAGGTCTTGATTTCTCTTCAATCGTCGATTTCCTTTAAGATAATGATGGTTTTGGATCTTTTACTACCTGATTAGATGCTGAATCTAATGCTTGTTGTCGTTTTGTTCTCTTTGAAGCTCTTGATTTGTTTAATTAATTGATTTCGGTTTAAATGATGATTCTGAACTGTTTTATTGTTGCATTTTCTTCACCATGATGTTACTGCTGCTGCGATGTTCATCCATAAATAAGGTTTTGATTTGAACCTTCACTTGTTTTTGTTTCTTTTTTCTCAGTTCAATGATATTTTTTTTCTTCCAGATTTTGTTCAGGTTTTGAGGAAAATAATGGTTTTAATTCGCATCACGTGTGGATTACGGAAAACGTGTAAAGGATATTAATGTCTTTGCATATTTTTTGGACTAATGTGTACCTAGTCGGATCGGGATGGACTAAGCCGTATATTTGGGGACAGTTTTGGACTAAACTGCATTTTTCCCATTTACAATTTGCTCAGGCTAAAGTCATTCATTATTGGGGGCTGATACCAGCATTACTGGGGGCTGATACCATTTAGCCGATCCAACGGCCAGGATTGCTTAAGATCTTGAGATGGTATCAGTCCCTATTAATGCTGGTATAAGTCCTTATAAATCGTGGGACACTGTGGAGACCTTTTAAGTTTTTTGGCACTTGGATGCAACATGATTCCTTTAGTCAAAAAATGAAAATTGCTTGGAATCTTAATGTTGCTGGTAGTTTTGCTCATAAATTCAGGCATAGATTACGAAGTACTAGAACGACTCTATCTCAATAGAACATGCTAAAATTTGGAGATATTCAGAAAAATATCACTACTCTTCCAAATTAGTTGTACATTGATCAGAATGAGGTTAACTTAGACATCCAATTTATGAGAGTTAAAGCTATCACTAAAGATCTTGAGAACTGTTACAATATCCAAACCAGGTTCTATAAAGAAAAGTCTAGAAACAAACATGTGCATGAAATGGATAACAATACTAGGAATTTCCACTCTTTGGTGAATAAGAGACTACATAGGAACAACATTAATACCCTTAGTGATACTAATGAGAACTGGTATATAGATAGGGATGATATTTCAAATCTTCTTACAACTCATTTTAGTTCTATTTCATGTTCTAGTAATCCCCTGCTTTCTAAAGTTGATTTTGATATTATACCTGCTATTATCTCTGATGTTGATAATGTTGTTTTACTTTCTATACCAACTACTGATGAAATTATTAATGTTGTTAAATCAATGCTAGCTTGTAGTTCACTTGGTCCAAATGGTTTCCAAGCTAGATTTTACCAATCTCAATGGAGCATTGTAGGGAAAGATGTTATTAATGCAGTGCAATTTTTTTTGAAACTGGTCATATGCCAAAATATTTGAATAATACATACATTTGTCTCATCCCAAAGGTAAAAGATCCTAAAAAGTGAGCAGATTTTAGGCCTAAAAGATTGTGTAATGTTTCTTATAAGACTGTTTTTAAAATTCTAGCAAATAAAATTAGGTCTTTATTTAAATAACTTATATCCCATTATCAGGTTTCTTTTGTACCAGGTAGATCTACACATGATAACATCACTGTAGCTCATGAAATTATCAATTCAACGGAGCAGCAGGAAGGTTTGGGAGGTACAATGGCTTTGAAATTAGATTTGGTAAAAGCTTTTGATAAACTTGAATGGACTTTTTTGTTGAAAGTCTTACCTCATTTTGGTTTCAATGAATCCTTTTGTAGTCTAATACATCAATGTGTCTCTACTACAAGCATCAGTGTTTTACTTAATGGCTCACCGTGTCAACAATATACACCTTCTAAGGGTATAAGACAATGTAACGCATTATCTCCTTATTTGTTTATTTTGGCAACGGAATATCTATCTAGAATCTTACTAATTGCTGAGACTAACAAGGATATTGTAAGTACTAAAGTGTCAAGAAGGGATCCTCCTATTTATATTCTCATTTTGTTAAAATTGATATGCATAACATTAATAGTATCCTAAGCATTTTCCGCAAGTTTGGTAGTGTCTCTTGTCAAACTCTAAACTTTGATAAGTCTTGTGTTTACTTGAATCATAATCTTAAACCTGGTGCTTGTGAGGACTTAGCTAAGAAACTGAACATGTCAATTGTTGGGGACTCTGAAAATGCAAACGTTTTTCTGTTTAGAAAAACACAAATAACCTCTACGATCATCGCAACTAAACAGATTAGATCCTTTAGCTTTAGTAATAACATCAATTGTCTCAAGATTTGGCAGACCATGAAACAAAATTGATATAGATAACGAAACAAGAAGTTCTCTAGATGTAGAAAACCCAGACAATGATTTCTCTAATACATATGAATATTTCTGTAATTCTAAGCAATGATGATAATTATGTATATCAGATGATGTGGATGATGATGAAGTTGTACATCGAGGATCGGATGATAATGCAACGTAAATTAACATTAAACCATCTGCACAACCTAAGAGTATTTTGGAACCATAGGATCATACTGTTGGATCTTTGTTGAGTTGATCTTGAGCTGTAGTAGCTCTAATGAATCGTAGGCGTTGTGCACCATTTTTTCACTTCTCTCCTCCTCTGTGTTTTTTTGGTTTACGCGTAAAGGTAAGGTGTCTATATGATCCCGGAAGATGGGTGTAATAATTGTTTTGGTTATAAATCGCTATCCGGTTGCCGGTGCTGTAAGGATCCGGATATATGCTAGTGGAGGAGATTCATTGGACTATTTAACCATACTGAATTGTGATGCCAATGTTGCTCCCACCTGGGAAAAGAGGATACGGTGTGTCTAGAAGCATTAAAATATTACAATACCCTCAACATTAAAAGCTAATACATCTAAATTATCTTCATTTCTCTTATCAAAACACAATTCTAGTTTCTCTACTTATTGGAATTTTTCCAATCGCTCGGATTGAAAATATAACAATAATGTCACTTGTTGGTTGAATCTGAGAGATAAGTTCTCTGCAAACAACAAAGAACATATATGACGATAATTAGATTTTTTATTTGATTTATCTATACGTAAATTGAGTTTTTTAGAAAAATTAAGTTTATGAGTTAAACCAAAATTGGAAAATATTAAGTAACTGACGTGCACCAGAGGTCGATTTTACAGAGCCCACAAAACAGAAGAGAAAAGATACATTCGTCAAGGATTTAGACCAACTAATATAAATAAGCAGACCACCTATCCCAAGCCCCTCTCTTTTTAAACCAAGAGTACTTGCACTTGTGATAAAGCGATCAACGAATCCCACATCTACGGATCAATTTAACCGACTAGATTCATCTGAAGGAACTGCTTCTATATTACTCGACAATTTTTTAGCATAAAATCGACAGATAAGGACATCTACATCCGCCGATAGTAAACTTCATATCTGCTAGTTGTTGCAGTTTTCAGAAATCATCAAGTGTCTATTCAGTAGATTATATGTTCATATCTGCTAATTGTTGCGTTTGGAAAATTCATTTTTTTTCACTATTACGAAAGCATTTTTCAATTACGAAATGTTGTAACTGTTTTGTGTTGGTTTCACTATTGATTAACATAGGTTCTTCGGGTTTTGGGAGAAAAAGGTCATTGAGCTAGAAACAAATCCACAATATAGAATCCTCTGATTTCCCCATATTTAGTATCTCTTTGTCTCCATAATCTATTTTTTTTATAATAAATACAACATGTAAGTTATTATCATTCTTTCATTGAAAGTTTTTTTTTTTTTTTTGCTTTTCTGCATTTATTGTATTTCTTTAATTCTTTAATGTCAGTTTTTGAGGTGGGTTTGCTTTTGAATGATCGAAGGAAGCTAAACAGCGAATCCTAGACTTTCGCATATGTTTATATCCTTTCTGGTTGATAATCATATACTCAACATCGCAGAAAAGTGGGAAGCATTCTCAACCAAAAATTTCTGCCACATGTGATACGAATAAAGAATTGGCATACCATATTGATGCAACGATGTGCAGTGAAGATGCAGATTGCACGATGGTAACAAAGAATCGAACGATTGAGTGAATAATAAAAAGAACACGAACATACTAATATAAAATTGGTTTAAATATTTATTATAGGAGTAGCACTTTGATGACTTCGTATTGACTGTGTTTCTATTTTGTTGGTATGTAGCATTCTATGTCCTGAGACAACAAGTTCTGCTGATGATTTTTCTAAACAAGTGAGAGTGCATAGTTAAGTATTTGAGATAATTTTATAAACGTGTTTCTGGAAAATTAGAAAGACAAGCTCTGTTGGCAATGTCCGCGTTAAGAATATATTCTTATTTCGTTGTCTTACTGACTTTGATCATTCTAACATTCTAGGTTCTCGAGTGATATTTTCTAGATGTTTCACAACAATGTCAAGAACATCCAAAGAAGGTTTCTCAAAGGGACACTTATTGAAGTACATGTTCCCAATTGTCTCATTTTCGGACACAAAAAAGTGATTCAGCTAATAGAAAAAACGTCATTGTCGACTTTAAGGTATACATCTTCTCCCAATTTCTGTTTTGGGATGTGGTACAATTTTTGTTTTTAACTAGTACAACACAACTTGTTTTATACATCCAAAAAAATCAAGAAATTAAATCCAATTTAAGAAAAACTGACAAATAAAAAACGTACCTATAAAATGAAAGTATGGTGAAGAAAGATAATGAAAACGTTGGTCTTTGAGGTTTACGTAGTTGAGCATCTCCACAGATTGATTGTCAAAATCTGCAAAAATACATCCAAAAATTTTAGCAAACCCAATCAATCCAAAAAACTAAATCAAATGAACATTTCGGAAAAAAATAACAAATTAAAAATGTGCATAATCAAACTTACGGAGTATTGACCGATTAATCTTGAAGAGTACGGTGAAAAAGCAATTACGTACTTTTGGTAGGATAAACCTCTTATGAGGTTTATGTAGTTGAACATCTCCAGAGTTTGATTATCAGAAATAATGGAGCTGTTAATGGAGATTTTTTTTTATTGGTAACGTATGAATGATTAACGAAAATTAGGTCAAGAACTCTTCATTAAACAATTGGAATGGAAAGTTATTTTAGGAAACTTTTTATTGACGTGTGTAACGTATGTAGACTGAAAAGGGAGAAGGAGCAAAAAAACGCTAATTCATGACTCTAATTTTGAAGATCGATATAAATTGGATTCAATGGCGGGTTATCTTTTGCGACTCCACCTTTATAAATGGGATTGCATAGACATTTAAGGAGTCATAGTCGAATATCGGACGTCGAATGAAGGCGTAAGAAGGGGGTGTATTTTGAGCCACGATTTATCCCTTGTCTTCTCTTTCTTTTGAAAACAATATGGGAGCTGTTGATGGCTCAAAAAAGCTTATTCAAAGCCGTTAGATTTGGAAAAACATATTTGTTTTTGTAAGATTGATAACACGCAATCTCACTAATATAATAACTTAATCTAATAATTAATACAGTAATTAACGCTAGTTAAGCAAGGGTGCATTTGACATTAATAAAAATATAAGGCTATGTGGTTTTCTTTTTACTTCAGAACAACCATATTTATTCTTATTCAATATGGTTAGTTGGTGTCCTTATTTGGATTTCCAAATATGGATAAAATATTGTTTGACCATCATTCTAAAAAGTCGAAAGCAAATCATCGCGAGAATCAATCACTATCATATTGAGTTTCTCAATAATCTCTTAAGCAAGTATTATAGATAATAGGAGTTACTACAAGCTACAAACTTACAATGGTCACATTGAAATGACGAGGGTACCCAAGTACACCACAATCTTTTTCGTTTCAACCTATAAGTATGATACCTTAAGCGATCGTGTATGGACTAAGTAAAGACAATACAACTCCAAGATACTTATTAACAATAGTTGCGGTACACTAGACCGATTGAATGTAGGATCAATGTCAAGTAATTAGGATTAATGTGCAAATATTATTTACTTTATTATAATAAAACAATTATAATGTGGAATTAAATTAAATTACACCGCAAGATTATTTTATCCTAGAAAACTACAATCTTGTAGAAAAACCCTGGGACCTAGTCCAGTTTCGAATACTCTCAGAATTAAGTCGATATACAAAGAACAAAAGCCAACTTCGTATAGTTTATACCACGTAATCTACCCCTAGTTACTTAGTTCCCTAAGTATTCATGAGCCTACAACCTTCGGGTCAACGCATGTGAATCCCAAGATAGATATCACTATCTTGAGTTGTTTGATCTGTGTAAAGACTTATGTACTCAACTCCTTTTGATCGTATTCCAAACAGTAAGGAACAAATCTGTTTGGTAACTACTCTATTCAATCTT
This sequence comes from Papaver somniferum, assembly GCF_003573695.1. Lineage (NCBI taxonomy): Eukaryota > Viridiplantae > Streptophyta > Magnoliopsida > Ranunculales > Papaveraceae > Papaver > Papaver somniferum. The sequence continues at coordinate 102,218,112 of NC_039363.1, read as the reverse complement.
TAATATAAAGATATGTTGAGTCGTTGACAAAGGTTCTTTTACTTAATCCAATAAACTCTTTTATCTGGTTAGATCAATCCAAATCATATTGTCGATTGAAGTAATTAGATCTAAATTGACAATTAAACTAAATAGATCTCAAAGAGAACTGTAAAGTGATGTCGATCTTGTACAACTAGCAATACAGGTCTATCAAAGATAAACAAGATATAATTGGATCCTATCCGATCAAGATGTGTGCACAAAATTCACGAGATACGAAAACCAATTAGAAAAATCTTCTTTATCTTCAATTGTCTGCAATTATACCTGCACATAATACTTGAATCCACGTATGATCGATCACGCACAGAACAAATCCTGTTAACAATGGATGATCACAAGTCGTCTTCATATTTAACAACAATTCTGAAGATCCCGTCGATACTTTGATCTAGTTTGAGTGACCATATGTCAGAACAAAAGGCTCTCAATCAAACTAGGTGTAATAAAAGTTTCAACAACCGTTAGTCAATCAAATCAATAATCTAAAACTAAAATAACAATGCAATTATCTAGTTTACCACCAATGGTACTCGTAGAGCTTCTTGATCCCACGGAAGTCTTTAAACGAGCGGTCATAAGAGATTTCGCCTAATTAGGTTATTTTCCTCTCCGAATAGTACGGCTCCACAAGAAACAACACGAATAAAGTTTGCCTGGATCTTAGGATAGTTTGCAAGATGTACAAACTTAACTATTTATAGACCAAGGAAATTCCAAAACCGAAAGGTTCTCAAGATATGCAATAAGTACTAATTTCGGTTTTCATATTTCCAATTTATGTCCAACAATAATTCTGAAATCTCTCATAAAAAAACTTGTAATATTAGTTTAACACATTACCAATATTCATTTTTTATATAGCTACATTCTAATTGCTGGAAAATCAAAACATATATAAACAAAAATCTAAACTAAAAGTCGATTTGGGATTCGACATCCATAAGTTTCCTATCTAAGCAAACCTACGTTCCAAACTCACACAAAACCCTAAAGTAATATGTGATTTTAGAAAGCGGTCTAGCCTCTAGGACTGTTTCTACCATGACACCTAACATAAGTTAAGTTCGGTTCTACCAAGTCTACTTACCTAACATAGGTAAGGATTGATTCTACCTTTACTCCCAACATAAGTTAAGAATCGGTTTTACCAAGACTCCGAATATAGGTAGGGATCGGTTTTACCTTGACTCCCAATATAGGTTAATAATCGGTTATACCACATGTCCCAAGATAGGTAAGGATCGGTTCTACTTAACTGTCAACATTGGTTAGGAATCTATTATACTGCATATCCTACCATAGGTATGATTCAGTCATCAAAAGATCTTCATGAGAAACCGGAACAACATACATATTGATTTCCTTTCGATTATGAAACAAGTTCGTATATCTACTTCCTTAAACCAATGTAATAAAATATAGTTTCCTAGGATGAAACCACACCTATATCTCACATACAATCAAGTAATAAGTTACATATGTTATGTTGATGTCGCATTTACGAAGTTCAAAAGGTAAGCGTTATACTTCGTAATTCAATATACTCCTTGACATTTTGATCATAATAATATGACCAAGTATAATACTAGAGTTTCATAAATATAACTTCGCATGTTATGTTTTCAATCTTAACTGACTTGAAAGATACGATAAAAAATGAAACAAGTCAAGTCAGTAATATTAACCTCAAGTGGAATCATGATGTCTTCGTTGTAGTCGATACTTCCTCAGGTCTTCAGAGTAATACTTGTAAGTCTCAACATTCTTAAACTTTCTAGTCTAACCTGAACGAAGTTGACTCTAGTAATAATCAAGCGACTCTAGATGAGTTTTGATACTAAAATATGACAACCAAACTTGACATACTAACGATTGGCGGGTTCAACCTAGCAATTCTCTAACACACATTGATTGAACTTGAAGATGATGTGGAGATTAATCAAGATTATGAAACAACAAGGTTAACTTCTCTTGTAGGTTTTCACTATCTTGAATTTTAGTGTTCCTCATTTTAGTTTTCCTTTCTTTCTTATTTTAAAAGATTTAATGGTAGTATGATCTCAAATCAAAATCAAACAAGAAAGAGATCAAGAAACACATCCACAGACATTAAACATGGGTTATCTCCCCAAAAATCGAAAAATGTAAGCAGTTTTCTTCAAAAATCTTACTCTCAATTGTCAATTTGTGCAATAAAAATCATTTCTTAAAATTTCTTTCAATAATTTTTTTTTTTTTTTTGGTTCTAGAAATAATGGTGGTGAGGAGATTGTTGGGATTTGTAACAAAGGTGGTGACAAAAGTGTTGTCAAGGATAGGTAGATCTTTTCTTTCTTTCAAGAATTGTTGTTTTCAGTTTTCTTTCATGCAACTTATCACCATTCTGCTTCTTTCTTTTTTTCTGTGAATAATTTTAGCTCTTTTTAATGGTGTGGTCGCTGGAAATGAGGTGGGAGGAGGATCCCCTAAGTCTAATCAAACTTGGGGTGTACCCTAAGAAAGGTACTTTAATGTTCTATGTAGAAGAATTGAAATTTGGTGCATTTTAATCCTTTTTTCAATACCTTTTAAAAAGTTTAGTCCTTAATTATATGTCTAGTTACTTAACAGGGTCGGTTTAGGAATAAACTATCCACGTACGCCCTCTGGGTTCACATTTAGTCCTTCAGATAGACAACTTATTAAATTCCTTAGGTTGAAGATACAAGATCCCATTGGGTACAATTTTAAGTAAATACGCCAAATTGATATTTACAACTATCATCCCAAGATCTATGTAAGGGTGCTGAAAGACTGTTTTTTACGTTGCTGATAAATTATGGGAAGGGTAGAAAAATTGCAAGGACAATACCCAAAATCGGTTACTGGAATATGAACGAGAAACCAACTAAAGTTGGAGATGCAGTGAAAATATGTCTCAATTTTCGTTTAGGGAAGCCCTCTAGAAGGAATACAAGTACCTCATGGTTGATGAAAGAATTCTTGTTTGAAGTTTCAGCTCAAGCATCACTATGGGTACTCCGTAAGGTCTGTGATAAAAGCTTCACAGAGGTTATTAAGGAGGAGGATGGGGATTTAGTGATAGATCCGTCCCATTTGATCTAATAATGGTCAAGTAGGGAGTGTTTGGGATGATTTTTTTTAATACGCATATAATATGTCAATAATTATTTTCATGTGCAAGTATGTTAACATAAATGAATGATAAATCCATATTTTATTGAAAAGAATGATAATTCTGTACACATATCATGATAAAAAATTTCAATACACATGTCACACATGAGTTTGTTTTCACTCTTTTGTTAAACTTTGAAATGAGGTTCATGAATAAATACGAACAACCGTGTCTCAAATTTTGACTTATCTGTTTGTGTATAAAGATAAACAAACCTTCATCTAATCATTTTTATGTTGATCATATCCCTTACTATAAGTTATTAATAATGAATTCAAATGAAATTTTTAAAACTTGCAATGTGAAAGCAAAGAAATAAAAGAGTTTGGTATAATGTGTTACTAAAATTTGAGAATCAACACCGCTAATATTAGATAGTTACAAGATCGATCTTTTTAGATAACAATCAAAAATATGTTTTGATTTGTTATTATAGTGTTCACTATTTACTTTGTTTGTATTACTTATTATGTACAACGAACTTCAATTTTATTGAGGCTACGACCCTTACTAGCACCCAAAATATGAGAATCAAAAGTGGACGACAGGTGTTTATTAGACATATCAACTTTAAGTAGAATATCCTTAGCTTTTCCATAAAAAAATTCATCTGAAGTCTTTTACGGAGACTCTTTGACATGTGTGCAAAAGTTGATTGAATCATAAATATGAGTTTATTTTTTATTTTCATATGGAGAATCTATGGGACGCATAACATACAAAAAATAACTGGAGTTTCTAATACAGTTGGATTATATTTTGAATTGTGGTTAACTCCTACAACGACTTGATTAAGAAATTTGAATGAAACAAGATCCAGCCAATAGAAAATTGACACTCGTGTTAAACTATTAAAATAAAGAGGGTCCCAACCAATAGATTTTGACACTTACATGATTTTCTTAAGTAGATATTATATTGACTCAATTTTTTACTATCTACATCCAGTCATGGAAATCAATCAATAAAAATATAATGATAATAGTTATTCATCATATTAACAATTATTTATGAAATTACATGTATATACAAATTCGATGCAAATTTTGAAATCACCAACTAGTTAATAAGAGGTATAAAATTTGGTTCAAAATATCGGCGATATTCGAGGTTTGATTCATCATATGGTTATATTCAAGGTTTGACTGAATATGCACGCCATGTTTGAGGTTGGATTGTTTTGGTGATAGGAGTTATAAAGTTTTGCAGCTCCATAAACTACACCTAATGCGAAAAACCCAGTACTCGGTATTATCTCTAAGAACTTTTTGCAGAAAGAAGAACCTTGATCATTCATTTTTTTTCCTTTTGGTTTTGATTTTACCTAGGTCATATGATTGATGGATGGAAATCCTCTACTTTGTATTACATGGAAACAGTCGCGGGTGTCCAATACGAAAACGTTTACGTGTGTCGAATACGGCAATTCTGAAAATTCATGATACGAGGACATGGAAGTATGCATAAAAATATTGCTAATTTTATAAGATGATGACACAATTCAAATGTTAATTATCCACTCATAAGTTAGTACTTTTGTGAACAAAAGTGAATACTCAACAAAAGTTCAATATTGCAGACAATACTTACATAATTATATTTTTGATTATATTGCTTACAAAAGGTTAGTCATAATAAGCCAGTACTAAGGTCTTACTTTAATTGGAATACTGGTGACGATATTGAAATTGAAAATGGGATGAGCTAGATCTGATTTTTATGAGATATTTATCTTATGCATAGTTGGCTTGTTAACTTGATCTTTAATTATATGTGGTGGTTGTATTGGCTTTTTATAAATTAAACCTTCTATTTACAACCATCGAAGAGTTTTGCATGAATAACGTAATAATTTTTTTAATTCTTTAGTATTCAGGCTATGTCTAAGGAGTGTCAGCGTCAGTATCCGTATCCATACCTATGGTCATAGGACACGAGCATACATATGAAGTTTTTGTGTAGCACATCCTATACTAACTTTAGGTTTGAGGTTTACATTTAACCGTTCACCAAACCTTAGTTTAAACTATATAGTTAATCATTCACCATACCATAATTTAGTATAATATGCCAAATGACTTCATCAATTATTTAATAATAGGTTTAAAATTTGGAAATATGGAATACAAGATTTCACTTAGAATCCTCCCGAGATAAAACTTTCATGTTGTCTCACTTTCGGCATAGATGAGACCACGATCCTAGATTACTACTTTAGTTACCGCTTTACTTTGGAGTTTGCCTTTTGGCCAGAGTTTTATAGTGGAATTTGTGGAATGAGAGGCACTAGATATAGTCTAAGACAAAATAGTTAAGGATACTAAGAAGTAAACTAATGGGAGTTGATTCTTATATGATTAGCTTTATATGTGCCCAAAATCCACTTATATATTTTAGAACAATATAATAAGTTAGAATTAGATTCTTAAAAAACGTGAAAAATTAGATCGTTTACTTTTTTACAAAGAACACAAGAAATTCTTAAAAACATAAGAAAACAATAAATTTAAACTGTAACGGTTTGTATAAGAGTAAAATGAACGAGTTTGTCAGAACCCTGGTTCAGTTATTTTTTTTTAAGAAACCCAGCCGAACTTGAAGTCCATAAGGTTTTCTTCCGAAACCATGTAGAACGTAGGTTCAGATAGGTTTTATTTTGAACCAAAAGAAAATTTTGTTGAGTTTTTTTAAGGAATGGATGGCGAGTAATTGTGTATGTAAATGGTAACTTAGTTCTTTTCTCAAACATTAGGCTTTCCCTTATCACACTGCTTTAGATTGGTATAACTAAAAAGTACCTGAACTAATTTGGAAAGTCTGTAAACTAGAAGTTGTGTTTGGACTGTCAAATAAAATTGCGAGACTTTTGTTACGAAGAGAACAAAATAAGATCATGAGAAAAAATTATAGTCGTCCTTTGTGAATTAAGATTACTGGTTTTTAAGCTTTCTTGAGTTTAGAAAAATTGGATTTATTAATATCCAAATTTTGTGTACACTTGATGGGAAACAGTTCATTTACCTTGTTTCTCTGATTATTTTTCAGTCAAAACAACAACGACATCAACAAACATCCTAGAATTTGTTTTGAAAATCACAACCAAATCCATAAATAAATCATGTAAACTCACTTTGTTGTAAAAACCCGAGGACAGTTCTTATGGAAATTGACGAATCTAATTATGTGCCAAGCCAGGTGGATGGACATATGTGATTTCCCAATATGGTAAATATATTTACATATGGAAAAAAAATACAAAGACAAAAGATGTGTCGGGCAGCAATGCAACTCGGCCAAAATAACAAAGCTCCACAACTTTTCATAATCAGTAAAATAAATAAATTTACATAATAATAAAAAATAATTATATTATATTAAATTTATATTAAATCATAAGATATAACTTAAATTTATGAGAAAAGGATATGCTTTACCAAGCGACAGAAGTTGTGCCGCTCGGACACAGAAATGCGCATCACACGCCATAGACAAATCGAAGGTACATTTGAGCATTAGAAGATATCTATCCATGGTATGTTTTGAGCATCCATGGTCATTACCCTATTCGAAACTGTAGTCAAGTTGTTAGAAGCCATATTTGGCAAAATAAAAAATAAAAAAATGAAGCACATCGAGAGTTGTAAAAAAGCCAAATAGTTAAAAAGAAATAAATAATTAAGCCAAATGTGGCAATTAGATTTACCAATCGCTAAATATGCTAGACGCCATTATAATGTGGCATCTGGACGCTTATATAAGTAACGTTGAATACTCAGACGGTCTTAATTTGAGCCAGCCTTTATCATACAGACGACTTTATAATTAATGTTTCAACAGAAACTGAATTATTATTACCATTTTTATAAACAACAGTTTATTAAATAGATGCCCACTTTAGTGGAACCCTATTATTTCCTGGCCAAATTGGATATACCCAGATTAATTGGGGAATACTTAATGAGACAAAACTTGGGTCATTTTGAAGTAAAACAAGCCACCCTTAACCATGTATTTTCTAAATGGCTAATATACCCTTGTTTAATTAACACTAAATTTTAATTAGCTTAACTAATTGAGTTTAGATTAAAATTTTGAATTTATGAATTCAGTAGATTAAAACTTTTGTCTGTCTTATGAGTTCGATTTTGATCAACACTTTCAGTTCAGAAAATCTGAGAAGTCGGCAAGGTCGAAGATTGAATAAGGTGCCGACTAAGTTTGCCCGGCATGGTCTGCGGATGAAGAAAACGCCGACTATCTTTGGCCGGCAAGGTATATGAATGAAGAAAATGCCGACTATGTTGGATCGGCTATCTTGTAGTCGGCATATAAATATTTCCTAGGATGCCGACTATCATATAGTCGACATATAAATATTTCTTACACTGTCGGCTGACATATAGTCGACATGCAAATAATTACTAACATTGTCGGCTGTGGAATAGTCGGAAATGTAACCTTGCCGACCTTTAGTTACACCCAACAGAAAACAGAATATGGGAAGCTGTAATTCACTTTATTCATGCAATTTTGGTTAATACATTGATTGAAAAATAAAATCTAACTCCTTGTCGTTGGAACAACGAATGCACCTAGCATGTGCATCAAGCCTTTGAATCCCTAGGCGACCCTAGAGGACGAGTTATAGTCTCGTGAGGGTTTATATAGAGATCTACCCACAAAACCTATAGTACTAAAACCATCAATCTTCGTTGGAGGAATCCCAGTACAATCCACCCTCCATGAAGTCCGGGGCATACTCCGGGATTTTGGATACCATGAATTGATAGCTTGCGTCGAATGCGAATGCTTCCCCCTTTTCCTCCAAGTAGCGCGCTTTGACGACTTCATGCTACAAAAACAAAACACAAACTTACTTTGTTAGTGGTGTTTAGTAGGAAGATCAAACAACATGTATCACGTAAAATAAACCACAAAAATACTAACATATTGTTCAATGGACAATCCAAAGTGTCTAGTTTTCAAAATCCGTTTTTGGATAGCTAAAAAAGCAAGTATCGCATTTTCGATGATTAGGTGCCTATCATGGACTTGTTGAACACTTCTTCCATTAGGATTCCAAACTCTTGCCTATATTTGTTGTATACTATATCCCAAAAGGTTACGGCATCCACCCTTACGGAGGACTGATTTCTAACCTGAGTTTTCGCATACCATGCTTTTGTGATGGATAGATCTTCATTTGAATCAAATGATACCGTTGTTGTATGTAGAGTTATTGGGTGAGTTAGATGGAGTATATGATGATACGAGCTTTCGAGAGTATATGCAAATAGGCGTGTGTTGTTTTGTAGAGAGAACTAGTGTATTTATAGAATGGTGGCCAAATTTGGCAGTTATGGTAGTCAATCAATACAATTGTACTAGTCAAAATTTGGATTTTGAACTCGCCGGATGGGTTTTTGTTTCCCAAATATGCCGACTAACATACCGCCGGCAGGGTCGTAATTTTCTTACTCTGTCGGCTATAAAAAATTTCAAGCACAAGAAACGTCATATTCAGCTGCATACCTCCAGCAAGATATTTGTTTAATACAATGCCGACTAACACATAGTCAGTAGGGTAGTAATTTTCTTACCCTACCTACTTTATGATTTTTGTAACACAGGAGAAGTCATTTTCAGCTGCATACCGCCGGCAAGGTACTTGTTTAATACATTTCCGACTAACTTATAGTCGGCAGGGTTATAATTTTCTTACCCTACCGACTTTATAATTTTTGTAACACATGAGAAGGTCATTTTATGCTCTTTTTAGTCGGCACGAAATTTGTTCATCATGTTTCCGACTATTTAATGGTCGGAAATGTATGTATTTTCTTACCTTGATGACCCTGGTATCTTTCCTCTTCTGTTGTCAGGGCCGGCAGTCTGCCAGTTCACAACATTGTCAGCCCTGGTTTAGTCGGCACTGTAACTTAACAATTAAATAACTCAAACCCTTCCGGCAGAATGATTGAAACTTTACAAAGCTAAACAAACCATTCATTCAACAACTAGAAATCCAACATTTTTTGTCCAAAATACGAAAACATGTCCCATAAACCTTAAAAAAATTGTCCAACCATTAACCTTAACATTTGTCTACCACAACATAAAGATTAAATTAGTAATGCATTCATTCACCACCACGACCACGACCACGGCCCCGTTTAGCATTTTCAAGACCACCACCACCACCACTACCACCACCACGGGTACGAGCCTTGGCTTGTGATTCCATCTTTAGTTCAGCATTAGCTTTCTCGAACAATTCGTCGGCATCCTGATTGTCAATATTGCTAGCATAGTCAATGTGCTTGGTTTTCTCATCAATCGACAAAGGATCTCCTTTTTCTCTCACGCAACACATCACCTTTACAGGGGTTTTCAAATGCTCCATCTATTTTCAATTGAACAACAAACAATTAATAGAATGATTCGATAATGTAATCTTAAAATAATAAGAACAACTCTAAAATACTTACAAAGTTCTTATGACTTGTTGCTGGGTCTTTCGGTGGCATTTTCCTCTTACGAGTCGCTTGTTCAACAGTTTATTCCCTAATCACAGTAGGACGAGCAAAACCCAAGTACCACGGCATGTAATTTTCATGATCTTCATGACCTTCGGTCACCTCGTCCAAAAGATTCGTATCGATTTTATGCTTTTGTCTTTCCTTCCAATAAGATGTACCTGGTGCCGGAGCGTAATGGACACCAATAATTTTTTGGTACGTGGTGCACGATCCCCTTACCACTTTAAAGAACGGTTTATCACCGGGATGGGGTTCTTCTTGGACGTAACCCACTTGTCGTATTACCCGATGTGGATCGTACATTGAAAATCCATGGGGGTACAACAAGGGACCGTAGTAGAATGCAACATCATCTCTCCTTTGAATTAAACCTTCATTTCTATCAACTCGATACAGATCAAATATTACCTCATCCGTAGTCAATTGTCCAAGGCGATTCGCATTTTGATAAGCTGTTGCGGTATATCCTTATCCTGAGCACCCTTAAAACTGTATTTTTGTCCTCTTGGCTTATCAATCGCAAGCTTCTCATTCACTTTGACGTAGGGATTGGCTTTCACTAAAGTAGGGAAGTGCTCATATATCCAAACCTATGAAAACACAAAGTTTAGTAAGAATCTTACATTACGAGCATTTTGCAAATATAAATGATTTAGACTATAAAATTACCTGGAAGAGACATAGATTCTTGTTGACTTGCACAGTGAGTTCCCTTGAAGCCTTTGTAAACTCATTGTTCAATAAGGCGACCACGCAGTATCTCAAGAATACTTATGCATATGATCTAAGGGATGCAATATTTGAATATACTTGGCATCGACCAAGCTTCCGGAGCTGTCGATGAAGATACATTTTCCCATGACGTATAGCAAATAAGTTGACGTGGTAGCATTAGTTCGCACCAAGTCCACCCTTCATTCCTTATCATAGATTTTCCTAGTCCCATAGAATGTGTCCCTCAACTTCTTCAGATTAAACTTCTTGCTTAGATAACCATCCTTCATCACAAGCATAGACTCCGTCTTAATCTGATCCCAACTGAACTAATCTTTGATCAATTCGAAGATCTTTTCCCAAGAAATGCCATTATCGTAGCCATAATTGATTGCTTTTCCCTCAATATCGAGGCATAGAATTTGATGAGCATCATCGGGAGTTATCGTCATCTCACCGAATGGGAACAACATTGTATCAGTCTCTCCGTAGAACCTCTCACAAAATGCATATACGGTAACTTTATCATACTCAACAATCAAACATTCCACCACAGGCCACAACCCAGAGTTCTTGACAATCGCTTGCACTTCGTCACATTCCTTGTCAAGTGGCCATTTCTTAATCACTGAACATGAAGCTTGGTGCCTCAAGAGACGGATGGCATGCTTGTGATCCTAAATACTAAAAACAGAAAATGAAAAGAAATACAAACACTTGAAGCAAATTTAAGATTGATACACTTAAATAAAAAACAAAGAAGGATTGAGATTACTGATGACAGTATTTTGGATTTCACGTGCCCATGAGTCTTTGTATCCAAAAAGAACATGTCCACCATCTTCTGGGGTCCCCCGTAGAGGCTCACCTGGTTTCAGTGTAACCTTCAAGTGAGAGGGAGGCATGTGGGAATCAGCTGGTTTAATGATAACCCTCTTCTTCTTTCCGGTTTCAGTTGTAGTTGCAACTTGGGTTTGTTGATCATTAGCTTAAGGTTGTTCTCCATCTTCTTCTTCTTCTTTTTCTTCTTCTTCAACAATTTCATCTTCTCTATCCTTATCTTTATCCCCATTACCATTACCATCATCATCATTATCATCATTACCTCCTCCAACAGGTGGCATGTCTTGATCACCATCATCATCATCATCATCATTGTTACCTCCTCCAACAGCCGAAGTTCTTTCAACATCATCATCATTATCATTACCTCTTCTACCAGATGGAATTGATTGGTCTTCATCTGGAGTTTCATCTGAATCATTTGGTTCCGGTGGTGGTTGAGAATCATTCCGTTCACGGATCTTGAGCGTTCCTGGCTCAACTAATGCCCCTCGATTTGTTGCAGTCAAGAGTTTGTCACTAACACGAGGAGGTCTTGAAGGAGGAGTAACAGTTTTCTTCTTTCCCTTTGCCAACCTGAACAAGAACAATTAAGAAAAAAATCATAAATCGGCAGGGTCGACAAATATTACCAATCCAGCGGAATAATGGTTAGAAGGGTCGATATCTAAAATACATGTCGGCTAAACTATAGTCGGCAGGGTCTTATTCAAATAACCTGACGGCTTATAACAACTATGAACACAGTAGATACAAAATTTTCCACATCATTAGTCGGCAGGGTCTATAATCCAAACAATTCCGGCTAACATACAGCAGGCAGGGTGGTATTCGAATACCATTCCGGCTTTATAACTTTAGGCATCACGAGACACAAACTATTCAATACAACCGGCAGGGTAAAAAATTGTAACACACCGACTAAAAAAAAAATCGCTGCAAGCTCCTAGGTTGAATACCTTGCCGACTTTGTAAAAATCAGTTACAGGTATTCAATAGCCGGTAAGATCTTCAACCTAAGAGCTTGCCGACTAACCCTAAATATGAAGAGTCGGAAGGGTCGTGGAACAAACACCTTGCCGACTAAATAACTGAAAATTCACAAATTCGATTTTTCTGACCTAATTTGACATGCAAACATGAAATTGAACTACTTGAGTGAGTTTAAGTAGGCCCTTACTTTCTCAATCGCGCCATTTCTCCTTTTTCAGCGGCGTCGATTTCTTCTTCTTCAACTGCTTTTTTCTTCTCTTTATTTTGAATTAAATTTGCAATTCCAGGGTTGTATTCATTGCGTTTTCTACTTGTGGTTTTCATACGACTAGCCCTACGCCGCGACGGCTCCATGTTTGAAGATTAATCTGAATTTTCGAGTCGACGATTACGACGAATTAATCGATGAGTTTTCAATGGTGGGGGATGGAGAAGCCGGTAAGGTAGAGGTGGAGGAGAAGAAGAGAAAAAGATGAAATGAAAAAATGAAAACTGATTTAGGGTAATAAGAATTATAAAAGGTAAGGGTAGTTTTGTAACTTCACCCATTAGGACTCTTCCTTAGCCCTTAAAAAGAGTCCACTCAAAATCGAGTATACCCCAATTAATCTGGGTATAACCCAATTTGGTCAGGTATTATTTGGGTTCCAAGTATGTAAACTCTATGAATAGAGTACAAAATCTTTGTATTCTATACACACATCTTACTAATATAAGGAACTGACTAACATGCCCTTCCGTATTTATTTTCCTCTGCCTTTGCCTTCTTCACTTTTTCGTTAATTTCATCAATTCGAGGGGCATTTTCTGTTTGCCTGTTTCTTCTCTTCAAAAACACATCGAACAGAAAACGAATAACTCAGAAAATCAAGCTGATGCTTCTCAAATTATTTTCCATCTGATCATAGAATTCAGCTCAGAAAATTTCACCGAAGAACAAATTGTGTCACCCAAATTTGTATTGTTAGACGAAGAAAGACACCGTAATTCTGAAGCTGATTTGACCTTGGAGAACGATTCCTCAATTTCATTAGTTATCTGAAACTCAATTTCAAAATCACGTTACCAAAATCAAATCTTCTTTTTCTCTCGAAGTTACTTTATACTCCCCGTGTCCATTTGTATATAAACCCATCAATCACATTGCACAGCCCTAATCTACGCCAATTATTATCTTCAAAAGCAGTTCGCGTATTCGGTTTTAGAAATTGGATCAGGTAAATTTGTTAAGGAAGGAAGAACAATACTGTGATTCTGAAGCTGATTCGAGCTTACACAAATCACCATGTATGTTGAATTCAATCCGTTTTTTTGATGAAATCGCTCCGGATGTATTCATATTGTAACTTGCTTCCGTGGTTTTGATTAACATTAGTAGACGATTCATGCAGCGTCGTTAGTTAAAATTATTTTATTGAGCTCTATCTGTTTGTAAAAATTCTTGAGTAACAATATTCAATTGTTAATTTTGTCTTGGTTTCTTGCTAATTTCATGCTAACCAAACATTAGTATGATTGCAGAGAGCTACAATGTGATTCTAGGGAAGCTAAAAGTATCATAGGATGGCTAATTGTTCTTTTTATTTTTGCTAATTTGTCATAAACTTGAGTCAATTCAAGCCAAATATTTTTGCTAATATGCAAGTGTTATCCTCCTTCAAGGCAGTAGCGAGAAAAGACGGATGAGCATCACACTGTAAGTATAACCGATGACTTGAGATTGCTTCATTAGCTAGCCACAATAGCGACAGCTTGGTTACAGTACTCCCTATTTGCATGCACATTTTGTGAAAACAACTTACAATCAAAGATTGTGTTGTATACTAACAACATTATGATCACCTATCTCACGTTCTATCACATTTTTACAGTCACCTCTATAAGGATAATAGAGGACTGACGCAAATGAAATTGCTGACCCATCGAGAAGCATCAAGGAGAGCTTGGGCCTCTGCCTAAACTGGATATAGGCTCACAATCTCACTGCCTTTCTTGCCAAGCAGTTACCTGCATGATCTCTCAATATCAGCAATATGACATTTTCAACCAAAGAAGAGGAGGATATATGCCAATGCAGATGAGAAGAGGCTGAAAATCTAACTGGATGAACATTAGCCATGTCAAAAATGCAATATATATAAGACTTATAAGAGAGTTTGAAGTCTTTGGACCAGTTCATTGTTGCTGAAAACAGAAAAATTGCTTACAACTGCGAGATTAATAATCACATTCAGAAATATTTTGTTGAATGTGATTCTGTTGGGAATCACCAAACAACTGGTGGTGTTGATCTATGTGTGTCCATGGCTTCGGTCAGCAAAAGTGTTAGAAACAGTTCATAAAACCTGCATTACAGGTCTTGAAATGGAAAGGCAGGCGTATCGCGCATGCGTGTTATACTAGTGATAAGAAATTTATCTCTCTTTATCTTCTCTACTTCGTCTCTTTTGTTTTTGTTCTCTAGCTTCTATTTCACAAGATGTTATCAGGTACGTTTACTCCAACGACACAAATATGGGAAACACGTTTGGTCTTGGGAAGATTACTTTTGTTTTGGTTTGATATCAGCATGTGTTTAATGGTGTCCCACGATTTGTGTTTAAATTATAAGTTTTATATTCTATTGGTGAATAATCTCATTACTTGACTTCTTATTTTGTTTTCGCATGACTACAACCTTGGATTAGTGGACTCGTACAAAGTACCAATTAATGGTGAACAAGTCTCCTAAGATGCCAGGAGAAACGCAAAACCTTTCAACGTATTCATTCAATTACTTAATATTATATGTTGCACCTTGGTATTCTTTCTGTAAGTTTCATATACTTTTCTTTTTTAATTATTCGTGATTTTAATGCTTAACGAACATTGATCTCTATATAATCTCTATGGATGTGCTAATTCTATTGTACATCGTTCTACATGGGTGATCAACTTTTACTGAATATGTATGATTTCCTTTCTTCTCTAACTTTTTTTATAGAGATAGAAAAAATAAATCTATCGAATCGAAAGATGGTCAACAATTTTTGCTCCTCCAATGAAATTTTAGTCACTAAAAATTGGCGTATTCCTTGTTCTCTCATCGAAGGATGGTTTACAGTTTTTATTCCCCTAATGAAACTTTATTCACCTCTGTTAAAGAAAAATAGTGTTATCGTGGTTGGATTACCTTTTCGGTAGTTAATCACGTGCATGATTCATTAACCTACGGACAATTAAGTTTGGTATCTTCCTCGATTAGATGAAGATCATGTGATTCAATTTCATATGGTTTATATTTTTCTATACAAGAAACCATCTCTCAACCAAAAATGGATTTTGCATATGTGATGACTATTTTTTGTTCTTCAATCGTTGATACAATTTTGGTGTATCGCAATAATCAATATCAATTGCAAATACCATCATACGAGGATTTGCTACATTCCTAGCGGATATTTAGCAATTTTTATTTTCCTCTTGCTACTAGTCTCCAAAATTATAAACCGTTCCACTTGTAGCTCGAGTACGGTAGGATACTAAAGGTCACTGGGTGCGCACCCGGTTTGTTAGTCAATATCATTAGTCTTGGAGTGATCATATTGATCTTCATTTAATTTTCTTTTAATAAAAAAACTGTACAATAATTATAATATGAATCATTATCATGTTGGCCGTCAAGATCATGAAATTGTTGAAAATTTGTTTGCATGATTTAAATATTTTTGGTTCTAACTATATAAGAAAAAAAAATTGTTCCCAAACTAGTCCATGGTTGTTCGAATATATCTCGCCCACCGTTGCGCCTCGGCCGAAAAACCAAAGCTAAATATCGCCGAGCTATTTAGTCCTATGGTGTGGTGGTGCGTGATGTGGGCATCCAAATCAGCCATTGGCCCGGATATTCATGCCTGGGCCAAATGGATGAGAAGAAGCCCGGAATGACGGAAAGAGATAGAAATTCCAGACACACAACAAAGCGAAGAGTTATCCGAAGAAATGACAGCAGTAGGGGCGCGCCTTATTTCCACGGTTACCGGAATTCCCCCGCCAAATCCCTCCCAGTCTGAAACTTCCCTTCCACCGTTAAAACCACCACCACTGCAACATCAACAACATTTCATTCTCAACACCAAAACCAATCGCAGAAATTTCTCAGTTCTCCCTCTCACACTCATTCCATTCCTCTATCAACCCTCTCCGGCCTCCGCCTTCTCGCTCGGCATATGTACTCAACTCTCTCTCTCTCGAACTCCGATTGCTCAATCTATCCATAATTTTGTTTCTATATAGATATATTTTCTTACAATTTTTCATATTTGATTTCAGCAGGACCAAAGGATTGGTTGAGAGATCAGAAGAAGAAAGCATCGAAATATGTGTTAGCTCCAATTGATGCTTCTAAAAATAGCCTTCGGAGTGCACATCTTTTGTTAAGTAGGGTTTAACAAAAAACAATTATCCGAGAGGTTTTACTGATGATATGATATCACTTGAGTTTTTAATTTTTGATTGGAATTTTAATTCTCACAGCTAAGGATTCTGACAACCGGGATAAAGATTTCGAAGAAGTTCAGAACCTACTAAGATCTGCTACAAGAGATTGTGCTCCTCTAGAAAGGAATTCTTTTGTCTCATTTCAAGCTAGTACTGGTGTTGAGGTTTGGCTTTATTTCGAGTTCGAACCTTCATACACTTTTCTATATTGATAAGAGATGCAATTACATTGTAAAAAAAATGTAGAGTTTAGTGTTTGGTTACTTAACACAGGTTTAATGCTCTAAATCTTGTATTATTGTTATCAGGTTTGCACGTTTACTTTGGTTTTGAAGAATGCAGCTTCTTTATTGGACGATAACGATCCTGTTAAGTTGGAAACTGAAGCTATTTTAGGAGTCTTATAAGGTAATCCATGATTTATTTTTACTAAATTTGTTTCAAGCAATCTATATAGTAGTAATTATCGGTTTCATTACTTGTAACTAAGTGTAGTCATGTTCTAGTTATATACATTGTGGAGGGAAAACAGCAATGAAACTGCTAGAGAGTAGTACTTACATTTTATCTTTAAATGCAGATCTCTCAGCTCCCTTAATGGTGTGGCAAATGAAGCCGACTTTCAACTTGCCTCCAGCAGGTATGTAAACTAGTTCTTGTCTTTTACAATCAAAAGTATTTTAGTAATGCGTAGTTTTTCTGAAGCATGATTTGGGTTTGCTTCCATCATTTGGATATAGCGTTGCGGTAATACCTATTGTTGATTGTCACCTTAGTTGTGATTTGATACACAAGGATCAAATTATTGATATAGATTATTAAGCAATTAGATATCGAGATAAATGATTTGTGCTTCGGAGGGATTCATATTTCTGACAACAAATTGAAGGTAATTTGAGATAATTGGTGTGTTCTTAAAAATGGTACCATGGCAAAAAGCTCTAGCTTCTTGTGTTTGTATCCAAGTAACAATCAGTTATGAAAATTTTGTCCAATAGAACTTCTATGTTGAAGGATATGCGTGGCTATATCTCTTTTTCAGTATTCACTTCTAGTGCTGTCTTAATGTTCAGTAACCAACTTTCAATTGAGCACTGTAGATTGCGTTATTGTCTTTGACCTGATTTTGCTTAATCATTGGCGTCATTAAATTCTGTGAAAATTTTGGACATGGTGTATGAAGTATAGTCAGGCAGTGCAGGAAAATATATCCTTATGGTCATTGTCAACAATCTCTCTTCTGTGCATTATCGAATTCCTCTATTTGATTCAGAAGTTTAGATTATTGTATTGCTTGTAGTCTCATTTTTGAAATTCAACTCCCACAGACTGGGTTGAAGTTGAAAACTTAGGTAGCCGTCCCAGGATGGCTAAGACTTGTTATCTGTTCTCTTGTGATGCAGAGAAAAGGTGGCGGATGCCTTGTTGGACACCATAACCTCACTCGACAAGTTCGAGCAGGGTATCAAGGATTGCCTTGAGATCTAATAGTTGCCTCTCCATCCTACAATCAAAAATAGCCTGCTGCGCATCGAGCCTAGAAGAACATTGGATGCTAATTTGTGTTAAGTTCTTGTGGTTGGAACTTGTAACAGCTCTTCACTTCCCTCATTTTTACCAGTATCAATAAGAAATTCTGTGTTTACTACTACTGTCTAGCTGTCTTTCATTTTCTTTCGTCTCTTTGCTTGGTTCTTCATATGCAATAAAAATCAATGTTGTGATCTTCCTTTGCTATTGTCCGCTTTCATGATTCAACCACAAGAAGCCCCTCATGCCCACAGTGCCTTGGAGAAGTAGTTTTCTCTTTTATCAAAATAAGATGGCCTCAAACCCATCATACCAAAATGGCTACTTGGATGATTTTCATGTTGTGGTCATCATATTTCATAGCCTTGTTGTACTGCGCAGCACATCCAGAAGAAGAAGTTGTTGTTAGATAATTAGTTGCTTTGGATGAGTACGATATTTTTGAATTTTGTTTAAGCCTCCTTGCCATGCTTGTAGTTGAATTGCATGAATAAATGTTAAACTGCCTACTTGCAATGTACCCGTATCTGGGTGTCAGTAAGTCAGTTCATACTGTACTCCTAAAACATAGTTGTCTATGAGTTTGTTGAACACAGTTAATGTTTGATGTCTGCTTGCTCCTTCATGTTGCTTTGCCTGTATGTAATGGAGATTTGTAATATGTATCGTGTTTTGTCCCACATCAACATAACATCTTTTCGCGGTAAATAGGAACATTTTATTTTTTTACTTGTGCAGTGTAATATCCGCGGGCATACTTGATACTTGGACAGAACAAGAACAAGATATTTAGGAAAGACTTAGATGGACTCTATCCTTACTTACACCTCTCCGACCTCTAGTAATTACACAGGGACTAACAATATCCCGTTTTATCGATTTCCTCAGTACAAAACCATTAGATCACTTTACTTCAATGGCTTCAGCTTTTGGATAAAAATATGTATGTAAGACCACAATTAGAATAATGCCTGAACTTGACACATATTGGAGAATCAGCAGAAATGTATGCTTTATATGTTTACATGGTTTTATGCTTCTTCTAGTCGATTGTTTGATCAGGAGATCCTGAGGCACTCACCAAATAAAGCCGACAGCAGGGTTTGTTATCATCCGGGTTGGTTTGGATTGACCTAGGCAACTTCCGAAGCCTATTGAAAAGATTAAAGGGGTCATGCATGAAACCGAAATGGGCATCTGGGTCTCCAATCTGTGAAAGCTTAACATCAGAAAATCCTAGAGACGGCAAGAGATGATCAGGCCAGTCACTATAGAATTGGAAGTTGGATTGAGAAAGTGTGGTTGAGGACTTGTTCATAAAATCCGCTAGAAGGACTGTATGGGTCAGATTGCAGTTAGCCGCTATGATGTTCAGGACTTGCATGGCTTGCTGGTGGGATAGGTAATACAGGATACCTTCAAGCACCCACACTGTATTTCGTTCAGGAAGATAACCAGATTTCTTAAGCTTTTCTAGCCAGTCATCATCTCTTATGTCAGCTGCCACTCTAACTAAAGATTTAGCCATCACTGCCAGTTTCTCGTATTCATTTGTGGAGCTCATTGCCAGTTGCAGAAGCGCGGCTTTCATTTGTAGGAGCTTTGGGAAATCAACCTCAAAAACTTTGCTCTCCTTCAAGCAGCTCAGTCTGTACGCCCTCGCATCCATGCCTACAGATAAAACAAACATGTGAGTTTGGACACATTCCTGTTTTGGTTGATATTCTGTTTACCAAAAAGGTTTACGCATAACACTTAAAATTTGAAGCCATAATTATAGGATACTGAATTATGTATGAAAATACATTTGAAGGAGAACCTGGTGTTTTTTCTAGAGGCAGCTCAGCTATTGGGCCAATAAGTGCTAATTACTCAGTGGATGGGCCATAATTCAGTGACACACTGATTGCACCACTCTAAACTTTTCATATGTAAGCTTTCCTCACCCATTCTGTAGCTCTCCTCTCCATCTAAATTTGAGACGGGAGTTTGGTCATGCATCACATGAAGATCAAAATCAAGTGAGGTGCTTAGAAAGAAGAACAACAACTAGGATATCTTATACTATATGTTTAGGAAGTTATCTGAAGTGGTTGCTTGGATTCTACATGCATGCTGATGTTTTAGTTTCTAAAAATGCAGGAAGAAGCGAGAAAGAACAGTAACATTACCTGCACCAAGTAGAACAACTTGGGTGTCTTCGCCGTTGAAGGATTTGAGAGCTGCTTCAATCTTTGAATCAAACCATAACGTGCGGACAGCAAGAATCACTCCAGATATTTCACGTGCATTATTGAGATGGTCTTTCTTCATCTTCTCATGAAGACTTGTTAGATACTTCTCTCCTGCAAGTACATCTGCAACAGGATCATGTATCACATGCTTCCACAGAGCTCTTCCAGCTGCAGTTTGACACGCTGAGCGCTGAAGGAAGTCCCATTCGTTATCAATAGATTCATGAAATTTCCTCACTGTATCTGACAAGAGCATACTGGATAGTTTAAACTCCGGCCATGTTGATTCCACTGGGAATCCATGTTCTTGTTTCGTCATCTGTCTGATCGCGCAAACTCTACCACAGGAAGGAGATGGGAGAGACTGCATCAATAAATATTTGGAAAATGTATCTCTGTTTCTCTTAGTTTTATGAATTAAGAACTAAATAGTGTGTTGGGAGGGGATAAGAAAATAGAGCCACACAACCGTATTTTGAATACTAATGGTGTCGGATACTCATCCTGGAGGGAAAGGGAGGCAATCAATCCACCACGCCTATCCTCTTTCTCCCTCTCTATTTTGTATGTGTTGTGATGAAAATGTCCTCCCCTTTTCGGGTGAAAATGATAGAAGCAAAGTAGTCCCCACAAATGAGGCTGTGATACAGCAAAATTGGCTTCTTCCTTTCCGTAATGACAGAGAGGTCAAGTACTTGGCTATGAGTTAGTCAGCTTTCCTCCTTTACCTATTTTTGTCAAGGCTTTCATATGTCGACAATACTGTGCATTCTTGGCAGGTATTTCGTTGTTTAGGATGAATCCATAAATGGTGTTTTGCGTTGTAGGATGGGATGTCAAAACAGACGGTATGAAATTGGAGAAGGCAATTGCGAACGTGGCTCGAGATTAACTTCTCATCATCAGCACGGCTGTTGACCGGATTTTTTTCTTTTTTTTTGTTCGCGTGGACCTTTTTCACTTGAAATATGTGCAAATTGTCTATGCAACCATAGTTTGCATTGTGATCGAAAATTTGTCAAGTAATTTGCCACCGTCGTCAAGGGTGGAGCTAGCTTGGAGCATGGACGTATAGCTTTACGGCCGGCCCAGCCGGTTCCCAAGCCTATTTTTAATCGTTATAGCCCATTTGAGCAATTTCAGCTTATTTTGCACCCTCAAATCTCAATGAAGGCTGTTTTTAGGCATACCTAAATTTTTCTAGGCATACTGAATAAAGACAAAAAAGGATGTCAAATAACAAAATCAGAAACTCTCCTAACCAAATTTTTTTATAATGACAAATCTGCCTTTTCTGTATAAGTGTTAGTAAAGTGGATTAGTGATTAAAACTTTTATTTAGTGATTAAGATGATTCAGAATTATAAAGTTTTGGGTAGATGAAAAAATTTAGGGAAAAAATCAAGTTTTTATTGAGAAGGAGAGAAGGAAAAGGAGAAAGTGAGAAAAAAAAATTGATTCAATGGAGGATGAGAAGGGTCATTCTTCATCTAAAAAACCTAGGAAAATACATATCAACTACAACAATGATCCAGAAATGGCTGATTTCTTAGATTATGAGAATGATTTTACACAAACTCAAACTCAAACTCAAACTCAAGATGATGATTTTTATGAGCCAAATCCAGATAATGAATACATAGATGAGGAAACCAATGCTTCTAACACACATGTACACTTCTATTTTATGTTTAATCTCACTTTTATAGCTTGAAATCATCAAAAAATTGTATTTTTCATCATGTTCCGGCTAACCAGGACTATGTTCGGCTAAAAAAATAAGCCGAACCAACTAAACTGATGAACAGTTCGGTTAGCTGAATTTGTTAACGTTATACGCCGAACCTTCATTTTCCAACTTCCAACCTATTTGCAAGATCCTAGTTCGGCTTATATTAAAGTCTAATAACAAGCCGAACTTATTCCTGAGAGTTAGGTTCGGTTCTCACTCTAAATATCGTATCAGCCGAACTATATATTTTTCCAAGTTCGGCTCATATTCAAAAAATCACATCAGCCAAACATGATACTGATTTTCCATGAAACACTTAAATTCATACACATTTAGGTGTTAAGATTTTTATTACATATGTTTTCTATTGTGCAGCATTTTCATAGGATGAACCAAACAAAAAAAGTGGAATTTACTAAAAGTGTTAAGAAAGTGAAGTCTAATGATGGAGAATACCAAGGTCCATATTAAAGTCATTAAAATCAATTAGATCTTATCTTCAACTTCAAGAGAATGAAAAGACAAACACAAGGAAAAAAGAATGAGGTCATTCCGACATCGGACGAAAAAGTTATGTCCAAAACAAGATCGAAAAACTTGAGTGTGCAAAGAGAAGGTTCGGCTGATAACTCAACAACACGAGCTAGACGAACCTAGAGCCTGCAAATCAATATTTTCGAAGTGTTTACAGAGATAGGTTCGGCTTGAAAGTGATCTAATCGAGTCAGCCGAACCTGACAACCACCTGGGGTAAATTTCACTTCTCAGGTTTGGCCGGGAAGGTTTGCAAGGTATTAGCCGAACCTGACACTGTTCTGGGACGTATTCAATACACATTTTGGGGTTCGGCTAAAAATTGACATTTACGGTTTAGCCAAACTGTTCATAGACACTATCAGGGTGAAATTTCAAGAACAGTTCGGCTCAAAACTCAACTCAATTATCAGCCGAACCCGCTACTGTAACCGTCAAAAACCCGAAGTTTTTAGCAATTTAACCCATTCAATCCATGAAAAACAACAAATAAAAGATTGGGTTTGTAGGGAATACCTTCTTATCCTCATTTCAGTATTTGGAGCTTCAAATGGTTGAATTTTCGATTCAATTTCCGGTTCAATTATAGTTTTTACACCTTCATCTTCAATTGGTTCTTCTTCTTTAATTCATGAATTGGAAGAGGATTTAGAACACCTGACGTTTGCTTTTTTCTTCGTATGATCCATTATATAGTTCAATTTAACCGATGATCAAATTTTCACGAATCGATAATTAATTACAGTGATGAAAAAAAATCTGAGAGAAAAGGAAGGTGGTTTAGCTGGAGGAAGAAGAAGAGATGTTTAAGATAGTTTATTTTTCGATTTTATATTCAAGGGTATATAGGTAATTGAACTACCCAATAGACACCCCTTATAAGGTCACCTAGGATGGGAAAACTATTTTGTATGCCTTGAAAGTTTTTGGTATGCCTAAAATCATAGTTCATCTCAATGTACCTAGGGAAACTTAGGCGCAGGCCCAAAAAAAATATTATTCTTATTGTCAGGCCCTAGATTAATTTTTAGTTCCGTGACACCAATAATTATATGAAATATTGAACAATGCTGCATAATGGGTTATGCACCAGGGGTATATTTGGCAACACAACATGGATATGACATATCTAAAAATCCGCGCCTTGGAATTTTACAAATTTTATACCGTTGGAACTTTTTTTAAAGAAAGCTACACAACGAGTACAAACAACAATATCAAATTTAAGTTTTTTACGAAAAAAACGGAGGCGATTGTTATTTTTAATAAAATTTTCAAAAATTTGGTACATAACCATTATGCAGCCACCAAAAACGATGCATAACACATTATGCAGACACAACAAAAATTGCATAAAATGTTATGCAACCATATTTTGGTCCATGCATTTACTAATTTGGTTATGCAACCACGAAAACGATATATACGCCTAAAAAAATAACATCACAAAAAACAAAAGACGCATAACGAATTATGCAATAATTTTCTCAACTACATAACAAGTTATGCATCCATTGTTTTGATCAATTTCAGTGTTTACAAAAAAAAAGTTGATGCATAATGCGTTATACAAACATATTTTTGGATGCATATCAAGTTATGCATCAATTTTTTTTATTTCAATCCTTACAGCAAAGTGGTTGCATAATGCTTTATACATCCATTTTCACGATGCATAACATGTTGTGCAGATATAATTTTAGGTGCATAACAAGTTATGCAGTTTTGTTTTTGTTGGTTTCAATAGTAACAAAAAAGTTTCTGCATAACGTGTTATGCAATCGTTTTCTGGACTGCATAACAAGTTATGCAATCGTTTTCTGGACTGCATAACAAGTTATGCAACAACTTTTGTAGATGCATACATGTTATGTATCCATTTTAACGACTACATAACATGTTATACACACATTTTCGTAGGTGCATGACAAGTTATGCAGTCTTTTTTTTTTGGGTTTCAATGCTAACAAAAAGGTTGATGCACAACGTGTTAGGCAACCATTTTCTGGACTGCATAACAAGTTATGCAATAACTTTTTTAGATGTATAGCAGGTGATTGTTGCATACTAGTACATTCGAGTTCAGTAACACCATCGCAATCCACCATTTTATGTAGATAAGAGAAGAAACATGAACAATGTACCATATGTTGCCTCCCATCTGTAAATTTGGTTTTCAAATATGGAAAGCTGATTCAAACTTAAGGATAAAGAAGAGGAAAGAACTGATTCAAATAAAACAAATAACTAGGGGAAGTTAAGGGTAATTAGTGGAAGTTAATTAAGGTTGAGTATTGTTTGAGACGTGTCCCTGAAAAAGTAAAGATGCGAGAGTATAAGCTGACTTTGACTATCGATACTAATTCTTAGACTGCTTGCTTCCTCTGCCACATGAAATTAGAAGAGCATAAGCAAAACAAGACAATGCCATCAACAGGCATGCAACTTTTGTTCTTGGTGAAGTTCTTTGTAATTCATTTTAAATAACTCGACTTGTCTTCTCTTTTTTTCCTGTGTATGTTTCCACATGCATTGCAAAAGGTATGTCAAGTAAGAGAGTTAACATTTTGTGGAAGTAAAGCAGTGAACAAATTAACCTGCTTTAATGATGAAAAATACAGATACTTCAAAACACACCTTAAAACCTGAACGGCCAGTTTCACCATAATGGTGTCTTGGTTGCTTTGCAGTTAATATAGACACTACTTGATGAGACCACCACCATATTATATTGAGTTTAACCTTTTATTTAAAAAAAAAAAAACTTCCGGAGACCATCTTGGTTTGTAGCTAGAAGGAAGTTGACATTCCAAACCACTGTACGGAGAGGCTCCCATATTTGATTCTGGAGTTGTGGATCAGTTGTATTGCTCTTCCATTGTCCCTGTAAATGAAGATCTTATAGGTCAATGAGCTTCTAACAATCACAGCCTCTCTATCAGTCACATCCTTCAATCCTTGGTATCTAGCTTCCAATTCGTGATAAAAACTATTGACAGGGATATATAGACGATCTTCCATATCCACCAAACAGTGGATTATAGCCAGAATCCTTTAAAACAAAACCATATCCGCCCCTGCCAAGCTTGTGAGACCCATCACAGTCCAATCTAAACCATTTCCGAGGAACTGGTATGGATCAAGAAATTAATTGGTGTTCCAGAGAGTTTTAGTAAGTCACCGGAAATCTGAGACAAGGAATTTGTAGATTTAAAGACTGAATCGTATATTTAGGGTTTACAAAATACAAAGATGTTAAGATTTACTAGTAAATTGAAGCTCCAATGAAGAACTGAGACGAAATCGGAGAGATATAAGATCGGACTCAGTTTCTTTTCTTATGAAGGGAGATTTGGTTTATGTAGGTACGGATTGGAGAAGAAGGAGAAAAAAGACCGAAACATAATTTCAGAAACTATGGGTTTGGGAGATATTTTTTCGTAGAATTTGGGTGCGCCCCTGAGTTTTGGTGGGCGTGGGTTTCTTAGTGTAAAAAAATCTGAAAAATAGGTGTGGTAGTAGTTTTCACATGTACCTATACTGGCAGGGGTGAGAATGGACCGGTTTTCACCTCATCCGTATCCGATCCAATATATTACGGATGTCAAATTCCAATCCAACATCCAATGGATGACGGATGGACAGATTGGATACAGATAATCCAATGGATTTGTTTTAGTTAAAATTTATAATAATCAAAATAAATCCAACACAAATAACTTCTTATAAAACCTACATATCCTATACATGTACTAGAATTTCACCCGTGCCGTAACGGCACGACCTCTATAGCAAGTAAAAAAATTATGTCAATTTTAACCTTTGTCATTTTTGTTGTCGGCTATATAAAAAGACAATTATTCTCCTATGTTTTTTTAATTGTTAGGTTTTCTTTCTGAGAATTTTTAGGTTGACCTAAATATTTGTCTCGAAAAGATTGTCGGGTGAAACATGTGGTGGGACCAATTAAAAACCTTTATTATCCCTATCGTCGCTGGGTTTTTCTCGGGTTATTTTTCGGAAAAAAATTGTGGGCAACTTGTACAATTTTTTCTTTTGTATTAATAACCATCTTATTTCACATTAAGAAAATCAACCACAACTTCGATAATGATGTTACTTATGTCATAACGACATAGAATAAACATTCCCACAAACATACTAAGCACCCGCATTACTATCGCCGGAACCACCCGTCACCACTACCTTGTCCACCATCAGCATTATCTTCACCGGCTCGATGCACCACCACTCACAAAGACCACCCCGATTATCCGTAATGGTTATTAACAAATTTATTATTTATTTAATGAAAATATATTTCATTTACAATGAGAGATTAGTAAAATATTTTGTATGTGAAGTTAATAATAAAATAAGGATGTAAACAACCACAACCCTTGATATATCTTTTTTCCTAAACAAATCTAATTCCCTGTTTATCTTGTCTAACTTGTCCAAATGCAAAATTTCGATTAATACGTAAAAGAATGATTTTACAGTTTTTTTGATATGGTATGCAAAGTAAAACACTTACAGTTTAGATATAAATAATTTTTTAGATGTAAAAAAGGGTTAGTGCCTATCTTGTCGCTCCGCTACCAATCAACTCATCATAAACATTTGCTCTTTTGTTATCTAGCATAGCCCTCTGAGTCTGAGGCATCTTTTTATGCAAAATAATTTTTTCAATTATAACTGCGCTTAATCTTGGTTTGGTATCTAACTTTCAGAATGACCTCGGTTTCTTTATAGTCCCGAACCATTCATTTTCTTTCCTGTCGCGACTCGACAAAAATCTGTCCTATAATATTTATTTTAATTTTAAAAAAATTTAAAAAAAATAAATTTGGAAATCTAATATCAAATAAAAAAAATAACCAAAGTTAACTAAGAAATTTATATACTTTATGACACATTTTTCATCCCACTACGACTACCTCTTCTAGCACCACCACCATTTAACGTCACAACCCCACCAATCTCACGTGCAACACCCACCACCATTATCACCACCACTGATCCACCACCTCTCCCACCATCACAACCACTATTAATGTCCACTGATTAAATATAATATAAAGTTATTATGTATTGTATTAATGAAAGTATTATTTTAAATTTAAAGAAATTATAAGAAATAAAAGAAAAACAAATTTAATAATTAATATCAAATAACAAAATAAACTAACGGTAACTAAGTAATTTATCTATCTTAGGACACTTTTCTCATACCACTACCACTGCTTCTTCCACCACTGCCACCATTAACGTCATCACTCCACCATTCTCACCAACACCCACCACTATTATCCTCATCGTTGATCCGCCACTCCTGCCCACCATCACAACCATCATTAATGTCTACTGATTTAGTATAAGATAAATTTATTATGTACTGTATTAATGGAAGTATATTTATTTGATTAATTAAAAAAACATTTATTATGAAATACTAATAGAATATTTATTATCGAAAGTTAATTAAACTGATCATTTTACAGCCATAGATTTAGTTTTCCCAAGAATAAATCTGGACTACTCTTTAAAAAAAAACAAGCAAAGTTAACTAAGTAATTTATATACTTTAGGACACATTTCTCATCCCACTACCACTACTTCTTCCAGCACCTGCACTATTAACGTCATCACCCCACCAATCTCACGTGCAACACCCACCACCATTATCACCACCACTGATCCACCACCCCGCCCACCATCACAACCATTATTAATGTCCACTGATTTAATATAATATAAAATTATTATGTATTGTATTAATGAAAGTATTATTTAAATTTAAAAAAAAATAGAAAAAATAAAAGAAAAACAAATTTAAAAATTAATATCAAATAAAAAAATAAACCAAGGGTAATTAAGTACTCTATCTATCTTAGGACACCTTTCTCATACAGCTACCACTGCTTCTTCCACTACCGCCACCATTAACGTCATCACTCCACCATTCTCATCAACACCCACCACCATTATCCCCACTGTTGAGCCACCACTCTCGCCCAACATCACAACCACCATTAATGTCTACTGATTTGATATAAGATAAATTTATTATGTACTGTATTAATGGAAGTATATTTATTTGATTAATTAAACAAACATTTATTATGAAATACTAATACAACATTTATTATTGAAAGTTAATTAAAATGATCATTTTATAGCCGTAGATTTAGCTTTCCCAAGAAGAAATCTGGACCACTCTTTAACTTGCCTAAGTTGTCCAAACTATGCTTTATAAGAGAGATACACATATAAAAATGCCATGTTTAGCACCCTAAGAAAACACCTTAGGAATTCCTAAATGATCCATATTATTTTCTAAAACTATATAAATGTCCTTAATTTAACGGTTTTGGATGATCAACGAAATTTCAAGGTTGCATCCAGACCGGATTCGTAATCCTTTGGATTTCAAAAAATTCCATCCGCATCCAACCCATTAACGAATGATCCGGGAATTCATCCGTAAAATAACGGTTGGTTCCGGTTAATATGCAAATTACGGGCCAAATTCTCACCCTTATATACTGGTATGGGTGCTTATTTTCTCAAAGATAATTTAACAATAGGCATAGGGCTAATAGATGGGAATTTTGCAGGTCACTGCTATGGAGCTAAAGGGAGGTTCTTAAATGGAGGAATGACTCAGGATCAAGAGGTGGAACAATTGGAATGTCTGGCAATGCATGAAACAGTGAAGTGGGCAATATCAAAGAACTTTTCTAAAATTATTTTTGAGTCTGAAATTGAAGTTTAAGTCAAAAATGGAAGAAACATCATATGTTTATTGGTTAAATCAAAGTATTGTCTTAAACATTAAGTTTTTATTTCAAAACCAAGAATATTTTGTTTGTCAGTCAATAAAAAGAACCAAGAATGGAGTAACAGATTTAGTAGCTAAGAAATGTAGAAGTAGTGGTATTAATTTTGAGTATGTGGATAATTTCCCACCTGATATTGATTCATGGATACAAGGGATATTACAAGATGTAATTTGAATCCTTAATCAACAAAACTGGTGACTTACTCATCCTTTTTTCTCAAAACCTGACTCCACACCTGCTATCATCTAAAAATTTCCTCGTAACGCCATTTTTTTACCGTGTTTGAAACCAAGTATCACAAAAGTTATAGGTTAATTGCTCGAATAATGTGTGAGCAGAATTTTTATTTTTTCTTTTTTCCTCTTAAACAATCATTTTTGAACCTCTATTATAGCATGGAACTTGAGGCTTAGGAGTATTAAAAGTTAAGATGAAACTGAAAAAATTCCAAAAATAAATTATGCTACTATGGACCAAAATTTAATAAATAACTTAAATTTGCGTGCGAGTTAGTGTCCCAAAATATATCATATGACTCAAAATATACATCACAATGAATAATCTATCATGGTGATTGATTCAAAATCTCCATTGTGGCCCTGATCACATGACTAAGTGGTGACCTAAAGTTTACTAAGTGTCCCGAAATTCTCTTCATGACCTTATTAAATTTTGGAATATTTGAGAAATCCAAGTTGAGTTCTTTCTTCCAAAATTTGCAACTATCACAGACATTGACAATTTTGCATTTCATTGTATTGTGAAAAATAGAATTTACAAAGTCGAAGATTTTTACAGAGACATATTTACAACTAATATACAATCATTTCAACAACATGATTCCGGTGTACTGCAAAGAGATTTTCTATTCATTCAACAATATGAAGTACGCTTGTCAGAAAAGGTGATAGTGACGAATGTATTTACTAAACCGTGATTCAAACTTTAACAATTAAACAGGGTCTAATCAAGTATCTTCCTTGTTAAATCAAATCCCAAGCAACATTGTTAGGACCTATGTGAGAAACCAGCTAGACTACCATCTTGATTTTATTCTTCCGAATCTTTTTTAGTATATATTTTATTTCCTTGGTTTTACTTGGAATCCTCTCTTGATACATTTTATGAAATATCGTACTAAAAGAAGATAATATGACTTGTTTTTATCGAGTACAATCGGGTTCAGCAAAAGGTGTATTTTTTAATTGGCTTTATCAATTATGATATGTTAGCTCGCAATTCACAATTTCTTCGTTTTATTGGCATGTTGCAAGCATCCATCATCATTTCCGCATTTCTCAATACAAACAATTTTTGTGCTTTCATTGACCAAGGAATTGTAGTGTTTTCATCGGTTATCAAAGAAGTCGAAGTGGAACAGTGTCTGTTAGAGCATTGCTCAGTCGAACTCACAAGTGTTGTTATCTCAAGCTTCTTG
Source organism: Papaver somniferum (assembly GCF_003573695.1). Taxonomy (NCBI): domain Eukaryota; kingdom Viridiplantae; phylum Streptophyta; class Magnoliopsida; order Ranunculales; family Papaveraceae; genus Papaver; species Papaver somniferum. Next base: position 102,187,008 of record NC_039363.1, on the reverse strand, counting down.
TCAAATTTAGTTGTCAAAACTATATCGTGATTTCTAGTCTACAATTAGTTAAGATCTATGACTAAGATAAAAATGTAGTCGAGAAACAGAGGATCATGGCATTCATCATTGCATTCTACAGTTTGAAGGCGAAGATCAACCGAAGATTTTGGAGAACTTCATCAACAAAAGGTCAGTGAAGACTAAACCACCTATTTCTCAAGTTATATTTACTTTCTATATTTGAACGATGTCGCATAACTAATTAAACTATTATGCATAGACAAGAATTTCGAGTCGATAACTAATTATCAAGTTAAAGGACTTCTCGAAATATAATGAACATTTTTTCATACTTGATGAATTTCGGTTAAGGACAATTTATTGTTCGGAATGAAAATCATGATTCAAGTTTTATCATTCGAAAATATCCTGGAACAATGATATGGGCCGTTGATATTATTCAGAAATGTTTTGAATCGATTTAGGGAGAAATGTAGAACTACTATAGATTCAGATACAAGACAGTGTTATCAGTCTTACAAACTGGGAAAATTGTTATAATTTTGAACCCGTATTACATGTATTCGACACATAGCGGAGTAGCTATATATCGACTTGCAGATTTGTGGTACACATATTCTTATATATGTCATGTGAAAATATATTCAACTCGTGAACCGAATCGGTATGCATAATCATATGAAACCTTTTAGGAACTTTGGTTATGGAACCTGGTTAGTTTACAAACCGGTACGCAACAAAATAATTTTGTGTTCCTAAACTCGGTTTAAGTACCTAAACCGATAGGCAAACTAAAATAGTTCTGTGGACTCCGGAACCGGTCGTAGTCTTAAGGTTTCCAAACCGGTAGGGATACTTAAATAGTTTTGTTGACTCTGAAACTTGATTTGGTTAAATGTTTACAAACCGGTACAAGTGACTGACCTGAGTTACTAGCTGCCATGTATTTGCACTTTGTCCATATACTAACCATGTCGATTATTTTCAAGTGTGATTAAATTATTTCTACGACATAATTAGCATTTGATTAATTCTCTTAAAACATTAAAGTTATTTAATCATATGAGTGACTCAAAATTAATTTCTTAAGTGTTCATGAAAATGAATATTAAGCTTTTAAGTTCAAACCGACTAGTTTCGTCTAACCACCTTAAAATAGTCTTTGTACACGGTTCGGTTACGGTTTCACCTAACTAGAGTGTATATCTTGCTTATGTACATCAGATTCAAAGATTCATCTAACGGTGGATATTGTTTTCTTGGTTCCAAAGCTATCTTAGCTTAAACCTAAAGCAACCTATGCTTTGAATGTCTATAAAATGAGAACTTCAAGCAACTGAGATCTTTGAATCCCGATGCTACCGGTGTGTCTAGTTGTATCTAGAGTCTTCATGTTCCTAACCTTTTAGGGTTTATCGACTATAAAGTCTTCGTAGGGATTCGTGAAGCCAAGTCCAGTTATATTTCCTTGATAACCCGTTATCCTGATCAAGATTGTTTGTTGAGCTTGCACCATCGATCAAGATAGGTAAAAGTCATCAAATTTCTCTTCATCCCAAACTTTGTTGATTCCAAAAGTTTTATACTTGGTAGGTGAATAATAATCTAGGCTGCACTTCGGGTTGCATAAGTCCGGATTTTGAGGTTAGCCAGACTTTCTCTGTTGCTATCGATTTCCATCACCATTGATCAAACTATTTGATTGAAAAAGGAAATCATATATAAGATTAATATGTGGGAGAAAGATTTGTTCAAAGTCTTCAATTGAGTTGAAGCAACTCTTAGTTGGTTTGACGTCATCTAAGGGAATCAACTACGCGGAGTCCAGCTGGGATTCAAGAGGCTTAAAGAGCACGACTGTACCTTAATCGGTTGGATACCTTTTAGGTCTCAACTACATTCCACTCCAAAGTTATTTGGTATTATGCTAGTGTTTGTAGCGGCTTAATACAGTTTAGTGTTCAATCTGGACTTGGTCCCGAGGTTTTTCTGCATTTGCGGTTTCCTCGTTAACAAAACTTATGGTGTTTCTGTAAATTTTTTTCTGCATTATATTGTTTATCTTTATAATTGAAATATCACACGTTGTGTGTTGATCAATCATAGTAGATACATCCGACCTAATTTTTTGGATACGACTTGCTTAATTCTTGGACACTGGTCTTTGGTACCATCCAAGTTATCTCTTCGTGATCAGGTTCACAAAATTGCTTCTGTAAATGTTCTAATCGAAATACATAGATATATGACTCTAAATACTATTCCTTGATTGAGTTTAACACTCAGAATTGTATTGGGTTTGTCCATACAGATTCCCTAAGAAAAAAATAGTGGTGTATTTTGGTACCCCCGCGTTTTCAATGTCCAATGTGAAATTGCCTCTAAAAATACTGGAATGACTAATTATGACACACCATTTGTGATACTTAGGATGAAGTAGTGGACATGTTTTCGATTACTATATTTTTGATAAAAAAAATTTGATTCAGTTTCAGGTGCAATCAAGAAATGCATATGGTATCTGTAAACATCTTTGCGACTTCATCATTGATTCCAATAGTTTACGAGATTTGAAGCGTCTAAAACCCTAGATATTGTAATCAAAAAGTGAAGAATGATTTTCTGGTAAATGATAAATGGTGGTACCAATGAACAAAGAAGGTATGGTAAGAATAATTGAGTTACGGTTTGAATAAGAAAGAAGAAACAAGGGGATTGAAGTCTTTATAATTGATTATTGAAATTATTGATTTTTTTTTAAAAAGATGGTTTTTATGATTGCTTTGTGCTAGAAATCATCAGATGAAGATGATGTTTGAGACTGCGTTTAAAGAATCTGACTTACATGATATAGTTAAGAAGTTGTGGGGTGTTAGTGGTCAATTTGTAGCAATGGATGTAAGAAGCTGCAATCAAGTGTTTGAGAAAATTCCCAAAAGATAAATTATTTGGTTGGTCGAGTACTTTATAATCAGATTGTTGAATTGACTGATGCAAAGCTAAGTGCTCAAATCTATCTTTAACTAATTTATCTTTTTAATTCTCTCTTTTGAATACAAATTTATGAGCTCAAAATACAAGAAGATGATACAGATTACAACCTATAAGCACGAGTCTGATCTCTATAAACTTTGAAGTGTCATTTAGATCTCACTCAGTGAGTAGAATTCACTAATTGGAGTCCTAAATAGATCTTTGTATTGTTCCTGTTGATCTTGTGGGATCAAATCTCTTGTTTTAACTTTACTTGTGATTCTAATTGCTTAAGATACACAGTAATGAGGCTTGACTTCTATCTATTTACCACCCATTCATGTTGATAAACCACCTTTCTTTATAAGAGATTTTAATGCTCTTCTAGATACTAAGATAAAAAATGGTGGTTTATATTGGATGTAACTATTTTAATAAAATTAGGAATTATGTAACACCTTTGATATACACGATCCTAGTTTCTCAGGACCAAGATTCACTTGGTCCAATATGCAACATGGTCCTCACCAAATTTTAGAAAGACTTGATACATGTCTTATCAATAATTTTGCTGAAGTTATGTTCTCTAATTTGTATGTTATAATTTTCCTGGAGATTCTTCTGATCATTGTCCCATGCATATTGGTTTTGATTATACTAATGCTTGTAATCCCAAGTCTTTTCGTTCCGTGGCCATGTAGATCAAATACCCCGCTTGTAGAGATATTATTGCTAATTCCTGGTCTATTAATGTTAATGGTTCTCCAACTTTTAAAGTATAAGTTAACCTTTTGAACACCAAGAAAGGTCTTAGGGACTGGAATAAATCTTCTTTTGGTAATATTTAAATCAATGTATCTACCAAAAAAGATGACTTAGCTGAGATCTAAACCTCTAATCTAACTTATGCAATTTCTATTTCTAGAGTTAGAGCTACACTGAATATTTATATAACCTTGAAGAGTATTATTGAAAGTATAAATCCAGAGAGGTTTGGGTTGTGGCAGGAGATAAAAACACTCCTTATTTCCATAGAGTAACCCTTTTCATGAGAAAAGAAAATGTCATTAGTTGGATTAAGGATGCTACTGATACTATTATGACTGATAGATTTAGTATTTGTGATTCTTTTATAGATTATTTCAAAGGTCTCTACTCTTCCAATCCTCGGAAATTTCAGGACAAGATTCTCTAGGGCCTTCTTGTGAAGTTTTCTGAAGATGATAATAAGCATTTAAATACTCATTTAACCCCTAGGGAGATAAAATGATGTTTTCCAGATGGGGGAAGAAAATGCACCAGGCTCATGGTTTCATGGGTCCTTTTTATCAAAAACATTGGCATATAGTGGGACAGGCTATTGTCGACATGACTCAGACATGTTTTCGTGCATGCATATTGCTAAGGTGTTTAATCATAGAAATATTGCCATGATACCTAAAGTTCCCCTTGCTGAATTTGTTTCTGAGTATGAACCCATTAATTTGTGCAATTTCATTTATAAAATCCCGTCCAATACTTTGGCTAATCAAAAGACTCAAACCTTCATGAAAAGTTTGATCTCTCAAAATCAGAGTGCCTTTATCCACAAGAGGAGTATTTCTTATAATATCCTCCCAGCCAATGAGGTTATCCATAATGTTAATTATCATAAAAGCAATAAAGGAATAAATGTTATTAAATTAAACATGTCCAAAGCTTATGATAAGCTTGAATGGTCCTTCATGGAGAAAGTCCTTTCCAAAATGGGTTTGTCTCCTTATTGGATCAACAGTATAGTACAGATTGATCAAGCTTATTCTATTTTGATAAATGGTGTTCCTTTCGGTCTTACTAAACCTGAAAGAGGTCTGAGACAAGGTGACCCTTTATCTCCATATATCTACATTATCTGTTCAGACGCTCTTTATGCTTAATAGATTATTTGACCAAAATAAGGCCTCATGGAAGGTATAATTGTGTGTAAAAGTACACCTAAAATCACCCATCTCCTTTTTGTTGATGATTCCCTTTTGTTTACTAAAGCTACAGTTAAAGATTTTCGGTCCATTACAGATTATCTGCCTAAATATTTCTTAGCTTCTGGCCAAGAAATAAATTTTCATAAGTCTGGCATTCTATTTAGAAAAAAAAATATATTTGATAATATGAGGAATCATTTATCTGGTATTCTAAATATTCATATTGAGGATTTAGGAGAAAAGTATTTGGGTACCCCTATTTCTTTTATAGCTCTAAGATTCAAACCCATACGGGTATTTGAAAAGACGAGGGTACCCAGTACACCACAATCTTTTATATACCAACCTATAAGTCATTTAACGAATGTGATCATCTATGGACAGAGTCGAGATAATACAATAAATTCGGTTCACACTTGTGTGATTGTCTATGGATACGAGATCGAGACAATACAACAACAAGCTGATAGGTGTCTAAAACACCTTAATATTTATCTATTGTTTATGCTTTCTTTGCTTAGTTTTCTTGTAAATTATGTACCTTATGTTTGCTTTTGAGTGTTTTGGTACTTGGGAGTCATTTGGAATAAAATACGAGGAAACATGGCAAAAGTGTTGGAGGCGGATTATTTCTCAGTATTTACTTTTATTTCTTTATCTCTATCTGAAAAGCATGTTGGATTTAGTGATGCAAATTCAATTGTCTGAAAAGTATGACAGCTTTAATGATGAAGAGAAATTAAAGAGAAAAAAGTAGATGTGAGAAGTAAGAGACGGCCGTTGTTTGTGGAAGAATTCGAAGAGGAATAAAGCGTTCTTTTGGAGCAACAATAGCGAAAGCGCATTTCTTAGATAAGAATTATCGGGATCGCTATGGAGGATAAGAGGTTGTACTAGGTGGCTCATATCCATCCTTGGGGTGGAAATAACCGTCCCATACATTTTGACCTACATAGGTCGAGAGAAGATCATTTCCAAATCGTTTATTCGTTCTCTGGGTCTTGTGGCTGCTGTAAGAGAAATAGATGAAGTTTGTATGGAGGAATTGAAGAGGAGATTTGAGATTCAAATTAAGTAAATGGGAGGAACAAGTATCAGTTGTGTTAAATGGTTGATTGAGGCATTTGTGTTCATTGCTATATGAAATTGCAGATGCAGAATTAGGGTTTGGTTTGATTTTGAGCTCTGATTTGCTGTGGATCAATCGAGTTGAAATAAGAATCAGAAGAAGGGGATCTCATGTCTGAAATAATGGGTTCAACGGAAGACTGATGGTTCGATTTGCAGAAGGAATTTGATGAATCTGGTGATGACTAATGAAGAACAGAAAGGGGATCTGATGTTACGGTTCATTTCTGTTAATGAAGGTCGAGATTTAAATGTTGTTGCCATGAAAAGGAGAAGGAAAGAATGATGTTGTCGTGCTTGCAGCTGAGAAGAATGAATCTGAGAGTTCAAGAAGTGATTGTCATGGGTATGAGTTGGTAGTGCTGAAGCTGCAATTGTTAGATGAATGTTAGGTTGAAATTGCAGGCAATGAAGCTGCAGTTCAAGGTGTTGCAATGGGCTGGATGAAGCAGTACAGATTGAGAAGAAGATTTCAGTTAAGAACTAAAAGAATTGTTGGCAGTTACGTTGATGTTGAGGCAGAAAACTAAATGAATGAATGCTATGTAGATGTATGTTTAGGTTGCAGATGATGTGGTGGTTGTGAAGCTATGATTGAAATGGAGAAGGAATGGCAGTTGTATTGCAATTGGTGCTTGAAAGCTATGTTGCAGTTGCAGTTTAGCTATTATTATTTGGGCTGAAGCATAAGTGATGCAAAGATGCAACTGGTGCTGGCTTGGGATATGTGGCAGGTGGAGCGAGAGGCTGATGGGTTTGAGCAGGTTTTGCAAGAAGAAGCTGAAGCATATGGTACTGAAATTGATGAGATTCAGTGAGCTGGAATAGAGGAATTGGTGATGAACAATATGGGCATGTGTATGGATTGAAATCCATTATTGAGATTGGAGGAGTGACTAGAAGATGATGGATAATGTGACTTGAGAATGGTGTTTCCATGTCATAGAAGGTGGTTGTGCAGCTGCAACTGAGGATGGTGGATGTCTGGGACTATGAAGGCATAGGATTTAACTTGCAGGGAGTTGTGGCTTGTTCTAATTGTTATTGATGGTGTTGGCTGGCTTGATGGTAGTGAAGTTGGTGCTGTGATAAGAAACTGATGGAAGCTATGGGTTTTGTTGAGGAGATGTTATGTACTAGCTCATTGCAGGTGGTAGAGAATAGGGTGCAGCTGGTATATGTTGCAGGATAACTGAAGGCTACCAAGAATGGAATTGTGATATCGCAGTATGGAGATTCCTAGATTACAAGAGGAATGGAGCCGAAGTTGGAGGTGAATGAATAGGACAATGGTGCTGAGACTGAGGAGATGGAGTTAGAGAAGATGGTTGATTTACAGGTGATGGCAGGGTTTGCAAGTTGGAAGCAACAGATGGTGGTACTGTATTCTGTGAAGTGTTTGCGGAAATGAAACGGAAGGCTTGACATCGAATAGGATGATGGTCATGTGGCAATAGTGAAGAGGCAGTGAGAAGATGTTGGTCTTGTTGCTGGTGCTTAAATGGTTTGTGCCGAGTTGATTGCAGTCGAGATAAGCTGGAAATTGTAGTGCACAAGCAGGGAATAGAAGTGCTGAATAGATGAATGTTAGGAGTTGTATATGAATAATGATTGTGCAGGGAGATCAATAGAATGGCTCGGAACTATTTGGCCGGGAACGGGCATATACAGGGGTGACACTGCCTGAATTTCAGCCTAGCGAGTTAACTCAGTGATTCGATCCGACTCAGATGACCCGGTTCAACTCGGATGGACTTGGACCTGTTTTGGCTGGGCTTCACTTGCGGGCTGTTCTAAGGATTGGTTTGGCAGAAGGGTGCGATCTAAATTGCAGAGTATATAAAAGGGATTATTTTTTCATCTTTACTTCTACTTTTGTTCGAGGGTTACAACATGATAATTTTACTTTTTTTTTTTATGAACTCCATGAACATGATGAGCTAAATTCTATTATTGGTTAATGATTAAGTCGATTTCACATAACATGATTTCTTGTTTGATATATTAGTTTTGTCTCAATATTATCGATTATGATTCACTAGAAATTTCGCCATGTATGATTGAATGTTTGTTTTGTCAAGTTGCAAATTGGTAGAACTCACATGCATATCTATTGCTAGATTAGAGCTTATTATACGTAAACGTGATAAATTTCTGATTACAAGTAGCGTAATTGTGAATATTGCTTGTAGTGGTACATCCTAGTAATCACAAGTGAGTCATAACCTTTGTTAAATCGGATTAGTGCTTTTACACGTTCGATTGCTTTGATTGGCCTGATTTTATAGAACTTAGTGCACCTAGGGAATTAAACTTGATTAGTGCTTTTACACATTAGGTTGTCCTCTTAGGTAGAATTCATATTCGCATCTTTTAATGTGTTTTTTGATGACAAAAGGAAATTAGTGTGGTATTCTTGCGATCAAGGTATCATAGGGCCTTTGATAATGAGAGATTAAATTTAAATTCTAGTTATTATGACAAGAGCATGTTAGTGAATGAAAACGAAATCCTTAACCAATATTTTCGCATAATTAATTTGATTTCTTTTATTTGTTTCTTTGCTTTTATATTTATCTAGTTTATTAAAAAACAGAAATCCCCCTTGTTTTACATAGGAAACCGAAACAACTTTACAACCTCAGTCTTCTCTGTGAGAACGATCCTTTCTTGCCCTTGCTATATTTTATATTTTGAGTAGTAAGAAAGTAATTTATTTTTGATGCATATGATAGCGATCAAATTTTGGCGCCACGGTTGTCAATTTTTTTTTTTTTTTGTTATTAGTTTTGTTTTTATTATTCTTGTTTTCTAGTTTTTGACATAGTTTTGAGAACTCTTGTTTCAGGTACCAATTATTATGGACGGAATATATTGGAACAACCAATACAACTCTCAACCTCAACAACATGACAATTATCACCCTTACGGGGAGTACAATCAAAACCAATCCTTCGGTTATGGTCAATACTCAACGTACCCTTTTAGTTGTTCTCATACATTCCAACCTTCTTACGGTGGGTATGTAAGTGAGCAACCACAAGGAGGGGATGGTATTTGTGCTCCTATTAATATTTCCTCTAGTTTGGTAGATGAAATGCAACAATTTATGGTCAGCATGGAGCCAGTTTGTAGACAACCAAGCATGGAACCAGTTTCATCGACCGAATGTGCTCATAGTATGTTTGGCCCAATTTCTGATCGTAGTTATGATCATTTACCCATTCAAAGGGAAGATAATTGGCCTAGCAATACCGAAGTAAGTAATTATACTTTTTCCTTGTCGAACGAGTTTTACAAACAAATGGAACACTATATTCAGAATTTGGATGGATCACTCCAAGAGCTTCAAAGAGGTGTTTCCGACATAAGAAAGGGCATTGATGAATACAAAGAGGAAATGAACAATAATGTTGAAAAATGCCAACCTTTAGGGTCCTTCGTTGATAATTGTGTAGCTACCTCAACTCTTGATCTTAATAATGATCATTCACCTATTCAAAAGGATGAGTTTGAGATTAGAAACACTAATTTCAGCGAAAACCAATCTTATGTTAACTATGAAAGTGATGATGATTATGAAGATACGTCGCTTGAACCAACTCATGGTGACATTTACCAAAGGTGTACAGTGGAATCTTTTTGGGATCAAGATGAAGACGAAGACAAAGAAGAATATGATGACACTAGTGTAGCTTACTCAAGCATTGATCTTAATAATGATCAAGAACCTATTAAAAAGGTATAGCTTGAGGATGATGCAATGCGAGTTCTTAAAAAGTTTCTTATGGAGAGACTTGAATCCGCAGTAGAATATGTGCCTTACAACAAAGAAGATTGTGTTGAGAATGAGACCGTTGTGACCAATATTGTGGAAGACCAAATTGAGCTTGCAATGAATTGTAATGATGCTGTTCATGTCGAGACTTTGGTTGAGGCAAAGACGGACGAAGAATACTTGCAAGGTTTGATAGAGGACCACGATGTGCAATAGGTAAGTAATTCACTTGAATTCTTTAAGGATGAAGAGGATTCCGTTATCCAAGAGATTGTGATAGGTTTGTCTAACCCTTTGCATATTGATTCTTCTCCTTTACCTCTTATTGGTTTGAATGTATGTGCTTCGAGAATATTGTTGAATGACTTTATTTCTCGATATCCGCCATTAGAAACATTTGATTCTCATACTATGAAAGTTTGCAAAGAAGAAACCATAGAAGTTCCTGAATTTTATGTTCTTTATATACTTCCAAGTGTGGACAAGAATAAGTGTGAGGGAAACTTCTATTGGGTTATAGCTTCACTTTTGCTTTATTATACTAATGTTTGTGTGAAGTTACTATCTGCAAAATAGGTTCTATGTGTGGATCCCCAACTTTTCAGATTATTGGTGTATGGGGAATGCGTCTTGCAAGTCAGGCTGACGACTTTAAACCAAGCGCTAAGTGGAAGGCAACCCAACGGTTTTGTATCTTTATCTATGTCATTTTATTTTTAAGCATTTTCTCTTTGTTTTTGCATATCATTTGTGGAATTTCCCACCTTGAACTTTACTTTGAATGACTAAATTTTACATTGAGGACAATGTAAAGTTTAAGTGTGGGGGAGCATTTATATGTTTGTATAGTTTGTTTGATGCCTTTAATAAAAATAAAAAATAAAAAGAAAATAGAAAAAAATTGCTTTACACACTCTGAAACATAGAAATATGTGACTTTAGGATGACACTATCAATCTAAATGGATGAAACCATCTTGGCTACAGGAGTTGAGGAACCCATTAACTAAAAGGACAGAATTATTCAAGTGTTAGAAATAATATGATAGTTGTTACCATATCTCGGAATGTCACCATATCACCTTCTATTTTTATTTTTCCATATTTTTCTATTGTTTCTCTAAGTGAATTGGTGGGGCATGAACATCGAATTTTTATTACTGCTAGGATGAAATAAAGTGATTGAGTTACTAAAAAAAAACCTGACCAATTAAACCAATCAGAATAAAAATATGACACTTGGATAGCAATATGTGTGTGTTCTCCCTGTCTCCGTCGCCTAAACAAGCGTGGAATGCAGGATCCATGGGAACTATGATGTAATCTGCTGACAAGAAGCATGCGATTGGATTCAAAAGATCTAATCATGTTGTCAAGTAAAAAAAAAATTTATAATTGTTCAATAAAATCGACTCATGGTTCCCTTGTATATGCCAGTTGAGTTGATCTAGAATTAAGATTGTCGACCGTTGGTTCCCTGTATATGCCAGCTGTGTTGATATTAGAATTCAGACCAGTATCTCAATCCAATAGGATTCATAGGTTCATCTTGGCGGTGACTGATGTGGTTTCAAGTTGTTGTAGTAAAAACAAATTAGAGTTCGTTCAAGACTTGTGAAAGTTGTGCTTTTAGATTTAAATTTTAAAACTAAAGAAAATAAAGCAAATTAAAACTGATTATATTAGAGAGACCGGGGTTCAGGATTTCACCATTCACCAAAATTCATGTAATTTAATGTTAATTTTTATCATGCAATTCTAGACAATATAACTCCAATCAACAGAAATTGTGATTCTAATCATTGCCTAAATTAGGTTTTCAAAACATCAACTGTTAAATCGCAAGAATGAAGTATCAAAAGCCCTAAACTAAGCATACTTCATCAAGAGAAAACACAACTAATTAATAAAAATCATTACTCAATTTTCATTCGGTGCAAATAATCATAAAAGAATTGCATAGATAAATTCAAATAAATTTTACCACATAACTTTTGGAAGAATGGCTTCCTCCATCGCCCCGGAAGATTGGGTTTAGCTCATCATTGTGAAAACACGCTCAAAAGTTGATTTCATTGCTCAAAGTGTTTACAAATGATGAATTGGAGAAAAACTATTAAAAATCGGGTGTTTGCAACGTTTTTAATTGTTGCAAAACACTGTTACATAAAACGATAAAAGCCAACTGTCGCTGTTCAGTTTCTACGACCCCCGCCTGTGTGTCGTTATCACTGTTGATAAACGACTGTCTTCGTGAGTCTGTTCTTCAGTTCTACAGTAGCAGAAATGGTGTTCTATGCAAAACTTGATTTTTTCGGCTCTGTGATGCTCTGTAACTCTCCCAAACTCTCCAGCTCCTTTCTCTGCTACCTCAAGACCCTTTTTATACTCCACAGCGACAAAAATCTTCGCTAATTACTCCGGAAAATATTTCCATAGTCGGCAGTAAATAAAAAATAATCTCGGACAATTTTCTTTCCTTTCTCGTCTCTTCATGCGTCTGCAGCTGTATGATTCGTGAAAAATTTCCTTGCTTAGATGGTGCACGCTTCTTCAGCATGCCAAATCAATCCAGGCACGGAGTAATCCTGTGAACATCTCTTTCCATGCACACGCTTCTCTGTTTCCTTCTCGCCGACAATCCAGCCAATTTTAATCGATCAAATCACTCATGATAGTTTTGTTGGGACATATCACAACTACCTAACAAATTTCAGCCCTTTAATCTACCCAGAACTCCTTCAAACTTTGATCTAAAATCACTCAGTTCGGTTCTTCATTTTCCCGCCAAAACCAGAATTTGAATGATGAGGATGGTCTCCCCCTAACCAAAACGGGTGTGCAAACAGCAGGAGCCCAACTAAGATGCCCCTTATAAATTGAGGGACCCCTTATCCAAAAGTGAGAGTCTGAATAACACGTGTCCTCCGGGTGCTTTAGACAACTTTTCGAGCTGATTTTTCCAAAAATATTTATTTCCAAAAATATCTACACACACACAAAACACCATAATAAGTACGAAAACGAGTACTGACAATACGAAATATTGAGGAAAAACTAGACACATAAATGCGTCTATCAAATACCCCCAAACTTATTATTTGCTAGTCCTCGAGCAAAACTAATCTAGAAAATAAAAAAGACTACACTTAGCACGTGCAGCTAGTGGCGGAGTGTTGTCTCCGGAGGGTTTACCAGAGGTGTACCCACAAAACCATTACTCCAGACCCTAGCTATCTACGCAGAACCTTGGAAGGCACTAAAGAATATCCTTGGTTGGCATACTCTCATTGACTATAGGAGGAAGTACCCTGATGCGAAATTCCAATTGTTGTACACGAGTTTGCACTCAGCATACTAAAATTCATATATAAGTGACAGAGCTCGACTCAGATAGTTTCTGTATATCATAACCGGAGTCAACCAATCACATGGAAAGATTAAGAAGATGGATAAAGAGATGGTTAAAAGTGAACGGTGTTTCCCATATCTGTCTGAAGGCCTCTGCCAAGGTAAACCTATCCTAATGGACTGAGATACCGGTCTGACTAATATCAACACAACTGGCATATACAAGGGGACCAGTGGTCGATAAACCTAACTCTAGGTCAACACAACTGGCATATACAAGGGCACCAGTGGTCGACTTTATTGAATTTATTCTGGTTGGTCTAATGGTCTGGTCTCATTTTTTTTTCGGTGTCTCAATCACTCTATTCCACCCTAGCAAAGGTAACAACTTGAATCGTGTGCCCCACCAAATCACTTTAAAAAAAATAAAAACAGAAGGATTAGGATTCAACGAGATATGGCGAAACTACCATGTTTTTTTTAATTTTAACACCCGAGCTCTGTGCTTTTATGAATAGACTCTTTAGATGTTTCCATCTAATCAGATTGGTTCCTCAACTCCTACAACCAAGATGTTCCCATCCACTTAGATTGGTTAGTGCCAACCTTAATAAGCATAAATTTCTAGGCTCTGGAGTTTATTTATTGCAACTAAAAGCTAACAAAAAGTTTCTTCCCCACCCCCAAACTTAAATCTAACATTGTCCTCAATGTTTCTAATGAAAGAGCAATACCAAACAGTAAAGTAACATGAGGAATTAGTAAAGAGAGAAGTCGGAAAGATAGTACCTGGGTGAAGAGAGAAATCAAAAACTAATATACAACATACAATCGCCTCGATGGTCAATCAAGGGTAAACAGGGTCCTCCAGAGGGACCTCCTCAATATCACCTGTAGGAAAGGGCTCTAAAAAGGGTTTCAATCTCTGACCGTTAACCTTCGAAGAACTACTACCATCCGGTGTCTCGATCTCAACAGCTCCATGAGGAAAGACAGTGCGAACAATAAAAGGACCCGTCCACCGAGAACGTAACTTCCCAGGGAAAAGATGCAAGCGGGTATCATACAGAAGAACTTTTTGACCTGGAGAAAATGACTTTCTTAAGATATTTCTATCATGCACAAGTTTCATTTTGTTCTTATACTCCTTAGCACTATCGTATGCATCTCTACGAATCTCTTCCAACTCATTGAGCTGGAGTTTCCTATGGGCTCCTGCCTTGTCAAGTGAAAAATTTAGCTGCTTAACAGCCCAATAAGCTCTATGTTCTAACTCAACAGGTAAGTGACATGCCTTCCATAACAAGTCGATAAGGTGACATTCCAATGGGGGTCTTAAACGCAGTACGGTAAGCCCATAAGGCATCAGTAAGCCTAGACGACCAGTCTTTCCGATTAGGATTAACTTTTTCTCTAATATACGTTTTATCTCCCTATTGGAAACTTCTACCTGACCACTAGTCTGTGGATGATACGGGGTAGCTACCTTATGTGTAATACCATATTTCTTCATCAAAAGCCTAAAAGGTCCATTACAAAAGTGCGACCCTCCATCACTAATTATAGCTCGCGGTGTACCAAAACGTGTAAGTATATTATTTTTCAAGAACTCAATCACAACCCTATGGTCATTGGTTTTACACGCAGCCGCCTCAATCCACTTAGAGACATAGTCTACAGCGACAAGGATGTATAAGTTACCAAAATTAGGAAACGGACCCATAAAGTCAATACCCCACACATCAAAGACCTCCACAACTAAAATAGGGTTCAAGGGCATCATGTTCCTACGGGAAATGGTTCCTAATTTCTGGCAACGTTCACAAGTCACACAGTAACTGTGGGAGTCTTTAAACAACGAAGGCCAATAGAATCCACACTGCAATATCTTAGCAGCAGTTTTCTAGCACTAAAGTGACCCCCACAAGCATGATCATGACAAAAGGAAATAATACTGGACTGGTCACTCTCAGGTATACATCTCCTAATAATCTGGTCTGGACAATACTTAAACAAATAAGGATCATCCCAAAAGAAGTGCTTAACCTCAGCTAAAAACCTAGAACGATCTTGTTTACCCCAATGTTGGGGCATTCGACCAGTAACAAGATAGTTCACTATATTCGCATACCAAGGTAATTGGGTAACAAAGAACAATTGTTCATCAGGAAAGCTATCCCTTATAGGAAGGGAATCATCAGGGGAACTAACAACTAGCCTAGACAAGTGGTCTGCTACAACATTTTCGGCACCCTTTTTGTCTCTAATGTCTGGAGAAAACTCTTGCAACAAAAGGATCCACCTAATCAATCTAGGTTTTGTATCCTTCTTAGACAAAAGATATTTCAAAGCAGCATGATCAGTATATATGATGATCTTAGAACCTAAGAGATAGGGTCTAAACTTGTCTAAGGCAAACACAATGGCTAACAGTTCCTTCTCAGTAGTGGTATAGTTCAACTGGGCATCATTCAGAGTTTTGCTAGCATAGTAAATCACATGAAGTAATTTGTTTTCTCGCTGACCTAGCACAACACCAATAGCATAATCTGAAGCATCACACATGATCTCAAAGGGTAGGTTCCAGTTGGGTGCCTGGACTATGGGGGCGGTAGTGAGTAAATTCTTAAGCTTCTCAAAAGCCTCTAAACAAGCATCATCAAAGACAAACTTAACATCTTTTGCAAGCAAATTGCAAAGAGGTCTAGAAATTAGCTAAAATCCTTAATGAATCGACGATAAAAACCTGCATGCCCTAAGAATGACCTAATATCTCTTACGGTTTTTGGGACCTGTAAAGTCTTAATAAGGTCAACTTTGGCTTTATCTACCTCTATACCCTTAGAAGATACGATATGCCCTAAAACAATTCCTGAACGAACCATGAAGTGACATTTCTCCCAATTAAGCACTAAATTCTTTTCCTTACACCTAGTCAACACTAGTGACAAATGATGCAAGCACTCATCGAAAGACGAACCAAACACTGAAAAATCATCCATAAAGACCTCTAAGAACCGTTCTACCATGTCAGAAAATATGCTCATCATGCAACGCTGAAAAGTCGCAGGGGCATTACAAAGCCCAAAGGCATGCGTCTATACGCAAAGGTACCAAAGGGACAGGTAAAAGTGGTTTTCTCCTGGTCTTCTGGGGCAATAACGATCTGATTATATCCAGAGTAGCCATCTAAAAAGCAGTAGTGACTATGTCCAGCTAATCTCTCTAGCATCTGGTCGATGAAGGGAAGGGGAAAGTGGTCCTTCCTAGTGACCTTGTTCAATTTCCTATAGTCAATACAAACACGCCAACCCGTGGTCATTCGGGTAGGGATTAACTCATTGTTATCATTCTGGACTACAGTAATACCGGATTTCTTGGGAACAACCTGAACGGGGCTGACCCACTTACTGTCTGAAATGGGGTAGATAATGCCTGCATCTAACAACTTAAGGACCTCGTTTCGAACTACCTCTTTCATATTAGGGTTTAGTCGACGTTGCATCTCCCTAGAAGGTTTGGTATCACTCTCTAAATAGATCTGATGCATACAAACAGTGGGACTTATACCCTTAATGTCAGCTATGGTCCACCCTAAAGCTTCCTTGTTGTTTTGAAGGACGGTTACTAGCCTACTTTCCTGGTCACTATCCAAGACGGAAATAATCACAGGTAAAGTCTCAGACGGCCTAAAAACCTATATTTCAGGGAATCTGGCAATGGTTTTAGGTCCAACTTAGGAGGCTCTTCTAACGAAGGAACTAGGGTAGACTAGAAACTGGTAGTGGTTCGACTTAGGTTTCCATCATTACTAGTATCTAACAAAGGGGTTGAATCTAACAAAGCATTCACCTCATTAATCACATTATCATCATCAAAATCAATCCCAAAGTGAGCTAGGCATTTCTCTAATGGATCTTCTAACAAAGTGTTTGGTAATGACTCCTCGACTAATGTTCCTATCATGTTCACCTCTTCTATGTTCGAGTCATCTAGTTCGGAGGGTAGCTTACTAATATTAAAAATGTTCAGCTCAATAGTCATATTACCAAAAGACAATTTCATAATACCATTTCGACAGTTAATGATCGCATTGGATGTAGCTAAAAACGGGCGACCTAAAATTACCGGTATCTGGTTCTCTGGGTCAGGGACAGGTTGGGTATCTAGGATAACAAAATCCACTGGATAAATAAACTTGTCAACCTCTATGAGAACATCCTCGATCACACCACGAGGAATTTTAACGGACCTATCAGCTAACTGAAGTGTCATCTGGGTAGGTTTCATCTCACCAAGTCCTAGCTTAAGGTACACATGATATGGTAGTAAGTTCACACTAGCTCCTAAGTCAAGCAACGCTTTCTCAACACGGTATTTACCTATTGTGCAAGAAATGGTAGGGGACCCTGGGTCTTTATACTTAGGAGTAGTGGTATTCTGAATAATAGAACTCACGTGACTAGCTAGAAAGGCTTTCTTCTGGACATTAAGCTTTCGCTTTCGCGTACACATATCCTTGAGAAACTTGGCATAAGAGGGAATCTGCTTAATTGCATCTAGTAGTGGAAGGTTGATAGTTACCTGCTTAAAAACCTCCAATATATCATTAAAATTGGACTCCCTCTTAGTTGGAACTAGCAGCTGTGGGAATGGGGCTCTAGGGACAAAGCCGGGCTCAATATGACCCTCATTGGTCTCTTTAGAGACTCTATCAGTCTCCTCAGTTTCTGGTTCAGAAGGGTGAACTACAGCATGTTCACTATCAGGCATGGAAACCTTGTTGTCTATCTCTACCACTCCTAAGGGTTTTAATAGCATTCACATGATCAGATGGTCTTTCACCTATTTCATTAATTCCTCTAGGGTTGGGTTGAGTCTGACTAGGAAACTTACCTCTTTCTCTTAAAGACTCATTTATCTGACTAACCTGGTTTTTCAACTCGGAAATAGCCTGAGAGTTAGCCTGACCTATTCTCTTATTTTCTTCTAAACCTTGAGCAACAGATTGCTGAAACTGCACAGTGTTACGAGTTAACAAAGCAAGAGACTCTTCTAAACTCATAATCTTCTTATCGAAGGGTTCTGAAACTGTGCCGGAGCTGAAGGATTCTTAGTATAGCCAAAACCTGGGGGAACCTGAGCATTACTAGACTGACCTTGATTCTGGCCCTTGGACCAAGAAAGGTTTGGATGGTTTCTCCAGCCAGGGTTATAGGTTTCTGAATATGGGTCAAACTTCTGTCGGTTATCAAACCTAGTGTTGTTATAAGAGCATTGGCTTGCTCTTCACAACATGGCCTTCCCAAAAAGGCTCATTTCTTCCACTACTACCACTAGAATGACCTAATTCTAAGGCTTCTAACCTTTTGGCTATAGCTGCTATTTTGGCATCTGACTCATGAGATCCTTCTACCCTATTAACATTTCCTCTACTTAGAAGAATTGTTTTCTGGGGTTCCCTACTATTTTCCCATTGTTGGGTCTTATCGGCGATTTCATTCAAAAATGTCATCGCTTCATCAACAGTTTTATTCTCAAACCCACCTGTGCATAAGGACTCAACCATGGTTGTTGTTGAATAATCTAAACCCTCGTAGAGGATCTGAACTAACCTAACCTTCTCCAAACCATGATGAGGACATTGACATATCAAGTCATTGAACCTTTTTAAGTACCTATATAAACATTCTCCCTCTTGTTGGGAAAAAGTACATATTTGTGTCCTAATAGACGATGTTTTATGCCTTGGGAAAAACTTATGTATAAAGGCAGAAGTAAGTTGGTCATAGGTTTCAATTGATTGAGAGTCCAAACTATACAACCAAGATTTGGCTTTATCTTTTAAGGAAAAGGGGAATAACCTATGTTTCAACGCATCATCACTTAGGTTTTTAATTTTCAGAGTACTACAAACTTCCTCAAATTCCCTAACATGAAAATAGGGGTTCTCATTCTCCTTCCCTAAAAATATTGGGAGCATCTGTAAAGTCCCGGGTTTTAGTTCATAATTTGCCTCGGTTTCAGCTAACTTGATACAAGACGGACGAGAGGTCCTAGTTGGGTTTAGCAAAGCTTTCAAAGTTGCCATTTCTGGAACTACCAAAGGACTAGGAGTACTAGGGGTACTTTCCTCACGAAGAGACAGATTCTCAAAACTGAAGTTTCCAAAAATGGGGCTCTCAAAAGAAGAGTCTTCGAGCTCCCCGCCTTCACAAGAAGAACTACTAGGTTTGTCACTAATCAAACGACCTAGAGTGTTTCTTTTCCAGGCCCGTTTAAAAACTTCGAGCATACACTAGAAAAACAAAATCAAAAAGAAAAGTCCTAAAAAGGAAGGGATGTTCTATGCAAACACAAACAAGGCGACTCTACCACAGCAAACCTACTGATTTCTAGCAAACAAAAAGCATGATGGCTCCACTTAGATTGTTTCTAGACCAGCTTCTAATCCTTCGAACGGGAATTCGTTACAATTTAAACAAACCCCTCTGGAATCAATCCGAGTCAAAGTAAGTTGAATAGAGACGAGGGAAGCTTGGTGGAGCTTTGATACCCAAGGCCTCACCGTATTACAAGGCGGCGCAGTCACGCATTCAACTTACAGAAACCGTCAAGAAATTCGAAGTATGCTTAAAAGAGTAACCAATATATTTCGAATGACTTTCCTGTTAAGCTCGTTACCCTATCGGTCTCGTTCTAGTCAAAATTTTAGGCTTAGGTTCGCGTTTGGTGTCGTTTTCCTAATGCGGGAAAGAAGAGAACGGTGATGAAATCCGAACCCTTATCTTGTATGGCCAGCCCTTGCCCTTTACTAGGAAATTAAAGTAGCCATTTTCAAGTCCTCAACATATATGCATACGAAGGAAGACAGTAACTCGCTGACAGGGGATTCGCGAGTGTTTCGAAAAACTTACCTCTCATACCAGAGGGGGGATGAACCTTTGTAGTCGACTCGGGCCACGACTCCTATGTCATGTACGAACCCGAGGGGCCGAGGTGATATCGTAATCACCGTCCTTCTCTGCAAACAGTTTATATTTACCCTTCTGTAGGGTTTAAAAATAATGTCCCAAAATTTAAAGTCCAAAGTCCAAAAATATAAAGTGAAAAAGAAAAAGAAAGTCTAAAAAAAATAAAAATCTAGAAAAATAAAAATGTCTCTCTTTTTTTTATATAAAAAAAAATCTTCTTCTTTCGCTCCTTTCGCCTTGCCTTTTACTCCAGTCATTAAGTATTCACCAAAAGCTTTGGAAAAATTTTCTTTCGCTCAAAATTCCAAAATCTGAAAGAAAAAGACAAAAACCCAAAAACGTAAAGAAGAACAAATAAAATAAAAACCTAGAAAAAAAAAAATCTAAAAACTCTAGCCTAAAGAAAAGTCCCCGGCAGCGACGCCAAAAATTGATGTGGTTTCAAGTTGTTGTAGTAAAAAAGAATTGAGTTCGTTCAAGACTTGTGAAGGTTGTGCTTTTAGATTTAACTAAAGAAAATAAAGCAAATTAAAACTGATTATATTAGAGAGACCGGGGTTCAGGATTTCACCATTCACCAAAATTCATGTAATTTAATGTTAACTTTTATCACGCAATTCTAGACAATATAACTCCAATCAAAAGAAATTGTGATTCTAAGCAATGCCTAAATTAGATTTTCAAAACATCAATTGTCAATCGCAAGAATGAAGTATCAAAAGCCCTAAACTAAGCATACTTCATCAAGAGAAAACACAACTAATTAATAAAAATCATTACTCAATTTTCATTCGGTGCAAATAATCATAAAAGAATTGCATAAATAAATTCAAATAAATTTTACCACATAACTTTTGGAAGAATGGCTTCCTCCATCGCCCCGGAAGATTGGGTTTAGCTCATCATTGTGAAAACGCGCTCAAAAGTTGATTTCATTGCTCAAAGTGTTTATAAATGATGAATTGGAGAAAAACTATTAAAAATCGGGTGTTTGCAACGTTTTTAATTGTTGCAAAACACTGTTACATAAAACGATAAAAGCCAACTGTCGCTGTTCAGCTTCTACAACCCCCGCCTTGTGTCGTTATCACTGTTGATAAACGACTGTCTTCGTGTTCTTCAGTTCTGCAGCAGCAGAAATGGTGTTCTCTGCAACTCGATTTTTTCGGCTCTGTGATGCTCTGTAACTCTCCCAAACTCTCCAGTTTCTCTTCTACCTCAAGACCCTTTTTATACTCCACGGCGAAAGAAATCTTCGCTCATTACTCCGGAAAATCTTTCCATAGCTCGGTAGTAAATAAAAAATAATCTCGGAAAATTTTCTTTCCTTTCTCGCCTCTTCATGCGTCTGCAGCTGTATGATTCGTGAAAAATATCCTTGCTTAGATGGTGCACGCTTCTTCAGCATGCCAAATCACTCCAGGCACGGAGTAATCCTGTGAACATCTCTTTCCATGCACATGCTTCTCTGTTTCCTTCTCGCCGAGAATCCATCCAATTTTAATCGATCAAATCACTCATGATAGTTTTGTTGGGACATATCACAACTACCTAACAAATTTCAGCCCTTTAATCTACCCAGAACTCCTTCAAACTTCAATCGAAAATCACTCAGTTATGTTCTTCATTTTCCCGCCAAAACCAGAATTTGAATGATGAGGATGGTCTCCCCCTAACCAAAACGGGTGTGCAAACAGCAGGAGCCCAACTAAGATGCCCCTTATAAATTGAGGTACCCCTTATCCAAAAGTGAGCGTCCGAATAACACGTGTCCTCCGGGTGCTTTAGACAACTTTTCGAGCTGATTTTTCCAAAAATATTTATTTCCAAAAAATACCTACACACACACACACAAAACACCATAATAAGTACGAAAACGAGTACTAACAATACGAAATATTGAGGACAAATTAGACACATAAATGCGTCTATCAGTGACCTTCAGATAGATATGTGAAACACCATTCACTTAGTCAACATTCGCAAACATCTATTTCTATATCCATCTTCTTAATCTATTCATGCGTGATTGTGGTTAATCAGATTCCGAGTATTGTGGTTTGTTCAACTTTCTGAGTAGAGTTTAATTTACATATATATTAATTTGGGTTCGCATCAGGGTAAGCCATTTTGGATTCGTTCATAGATTTGTCACAGGTAGATGGAGTTGAAAATATAGATTTTGTAGGCAGACCTCTTGTAAACTTTCACGAGATTTTAACTCGTCCACTAGGGACACCTAGGAGTTCAAAGTCCTGTTATTCATGCTAAGAGTAACCGTAGCCTCGACGACACTAAGTTGTATGTATGTTTTAGAATTATTTTGTTTGATTTGCTCGAGGACTAGCAAAGTCTA
Organism: Papaver somniferum; assembly: GCF_003573695.1. Classification (NCBI taxonomy): domain Eukaryota; kingdom Viridiplantae; phylum Streptophyta; class Magnoliopsida; order Ranunculales; family Papaveraceae; genus Papaver; species Papaver somniferum. Next base: position 102,164,485 of record NC_039363.1, on the reverse strand, counting down.
AGTGTGGGGGAATTTGATAGGTGTCTAAAACACCTTAATATTTATCTATTGTTTATGCTTTCTTTGCTTAGTTTACTTGTAAGTTATGTACCTTATGTTTGATTTTGAGTTTTTGGGTACTTTGGAGTCATTTGGAATGAAAGACGAGGAAACATGGCAAAATTTTTGGAGGCGGATTATTTCTCATTATTTGCTTTTATTTCTTTATCTCTATCTGAAAAGCATGTTGGCTTTAATGATGTGAATTCAATTGTCTGAAAAGCATGACAGCTTTAGTGACGAAGAGAAATTAAAGAGAAAAAAGTAGATGTGAGAAGTAAGAGACGGTCGTTGTTGGTGGAAGAATTCGAAGAGGAATAAAGCGTTCTTTTGGAGCAAGAAGGGCGAAAGCGCATTTCTTAGGGAAGCATTATGGGGAGCACTGTGGAGGATAAAGGGCTGTACTAGGTGGCTCATATCCATCCTTGGGGTGGAAATAACCGTCCCATACATTTTGACCTACATAGGTCGAGAGAAGATCATTTCCAAATCGTTTATTCATTCTCCGGGTCTTGTGGTTGCTGTAAGAGAAATAGATGAAGTCTGTATGGAGGAATTGAAGAGGAGATTTGAGATTTGAGATTCAAATTAAGTAAACGGGAGGAACAAGTATCAGTTGTGTTAAATGGTTGATTGAGGCATTTGTGTTCACTGCTACATGAAATTGCAGATGCAGAATTAGGGTTTCGTTTGATATTGAGCTCTGATTTGCTGTGGATCAATCGAGTTGAAATAAGAATCAGAAGAAGGGGATCTCATGTCTGAATTAATGGGTTCAATGGAAGACTGATGGTTCAATTTGCAGAAGGAATTTGATAAATCTGGTGATGGCTAATGAATAACAGAAAGGGGATCTGATGTTACGGTTCATTTCTGTTAATGAAGGTCGAGATTTAAATGTTGTTGCCATGAAGAGGAGAAGGAAGGAATGATGTTGTCGTTCTTGCAGATGAGAAGAATGAATCTGAGAGTTCAAGAAGTGATTGTCATGGGTATGAGTTGGTAGTGTTGAAGCTGCAATTGTTAGATGAATATTAGGTTGAAATTGCAGGTAATGAAGCTGCAGTTCAAGGTGTTTCAATGAGCTAGATGAAGCTGTACAAATTGAGAAGAAGATTACAATTAAGAACTAAAAGAATTGTTGGCAGTTACGTTGATGTTGAGGCAGAAGACTAAATGAATGAATGCATGTAGATGTATTCTTAGGTTGTGTATGTTTAGGTTGCAGATGATGCGGTGGTTGTGAAGCTATGATTGAAATGGAGAAGGAATAGCAGTTGTATTGCAATTGGTGCTTGAAAGCTATGTTGCAGTTTCAGTTTAGCTATTATTATTTGGGCTGAAGCATGAGTGATGCAAAGATGTAACTGGTGCTGGCTTGGGATATGTGGCAGGTGGAGCGAGAAGCTGATGGGTTTGAGCAGGTTTTGCAAGAATAAGTTGAAGCATATGGTACTGAAATTGATGAGATTCAGTGAGCTGGAATAGAGGAATTGGTGATGAACAATATGGGCATGTGTATGGATTGAAATCCATACTGAGATTGGAGGAGTCACTAGAAGATGATGGATAATGTGACTTGAGAATGGTGTTTTCATGTCATAGAAGGTGGTTGTGCAGCTGCAACTGAGGATGGTGGATGTCTGGGACTATGAAGGCATATGAGTTAACTTGCAGGGAGTTGTGGCTTGTTCTAGTTGTTATTGATGGTGCTGTCTGGCCTGATGGCAGTGAAGTTTGTGATGTGATAAGAAACTGATGGAATCTATGGGTTTTGTTGAGGAGATGTTATGTACTAGCTCATTGCATGTGGCAGAGAATAGGGTGCATCTGGTATATGTTGCAGGATAACTGAAGGCTACCAAGAATGGAATTGTGATATCGCTGTATGGAGATTCCTGGATTACAAGAGGAATGGAGCCGAAGTTGGAGGTGAATGAAGAGGACAATGGTGCTGAGACTGAGGAGATGGAGTTAGAGAAGATGGTTGATTTACAGGTGATGGCAGGGTTTGCAAGTTGGAAGCAACAGATGGTGGTACTGTATTCTGTGAAGTATTTGCTGAAATGAAACGGAAGGATTGACATCGAAATAGGATGATGGTCATGTGGCAATAGTGAACAGTGAGAAGATATTGGTCTTGTTGCTGGTGCTTAAATGGTTTGTGTCGAGTTGATTGCAGTGGAGATAAGCTGGAAATTGTAGTGCACAAGCAGGGAATGGAAGTGCTGAATATATGAATGTTAGGAGTTGTATATGAATGAATGATTGCGCAGGGAAGAATAAATAGAATGGCCCGGAACTATTTGGCCGTGAACATGCATATACAGAGGTGACACTGCCTGAATTTCACCCTGGCGAGTTAACTCAGTGACTCGATCCGACTCAAATGACCCGGTTCGATTCGGATGGACTTGGACCTGTTTTAACTGGGCTTCACTTGCGGGATGTTCTAAGGATTGGTTTGGCAGAAGGGTGCGATCTAAATTGCAGAGTATATAAAAGGGATTATCTTTTCATCTTTACTTCTACTTTTGTTCGAGGGTTACAACATGATAAATTTCCTTTTTCTTTTTGTTATGAACTCCGTGAACATGATGAGCTAAATTCTATTATTGGTTAATGATTAAGTCGATTTCACATAACATGATTTCTTGTTTGATATATTAGTTTTGTCTCAATATTATCGATTATGATTCACTAGAAATATCGCCATGTATGATCGAATGTTTGTTTTGTCAAGTTGCAAATTGGTAGAACTTACATGCATATATATTGCTAGATTAGAGTTTATTATACGTAAACGTGATAAAATTCTGATTGCAAGTAGCATAATTGTGAATATTGCTTGTAGTGGTACATCCTAGTAATCACAAGTGAGTCATAACCTTTGTTAAATCAAATTAGTGCTTTTACACGTTCGATTGCTTTGATTGGCCTGATTTCATAGAACTTAGTGCACCTAGGGAATTAAACTTGATTAGTGCTTTTACACGTTGGGTTGTTTTCTTAGGTAGAATTCATATTCACATCTTTTTTAACGTGTTTGTTGATGACAAAAGAAAATTAGTGGGGTATTCTTGCGATCAAGGTATCCTAGGGCCTTTGATAATGAGAGATTAAATATCAATTCTAGTTATTATGACAAGAGCATGTTAGTGAATGAAAACGAAATCCTTAACCAATACTTTCACATACTTAATTTGATTTGTTTTATTTGTTTCTTTGCTTTTATATTTATCTAGTTTATTAAAAATCAGACATCCCCCCTTGTTTTACATAGGAAACCGAAACAACTTGACAACCTCAGTCCTCTCTGTGGGGACGATCCTTTCTTGCCCTTGCTATATTTTATATTTTGAATAGTAAGAAAGTAATTTATTCTTGACGCATACGACAGCGAGCACAAGCTCACTTGTGTGATTGACTATGGATAAAAGATCGAGACGATACGACAACGAAGTGATCACTTGATAATAGATTCGGTAATAATCGAAACTCTATAGGATCAATATCAAGTGATACGAATTAACGTACAAGTATTATACGGAATATTAAAGTAAATGGCACAATAAGATTTTGTTAACGAGGAAACTGCAAATGCAGAAAAACCTAGGGACCTAGTCCAGTTTTGAATACTCTCAGAATTAAGCCGCTATACAAAATCTAATACCAACTTCGTATAGTTGAGACCAAGCAGGCTACCCCCAGCTACTTAGTGATGAGTGCCAAATATTGTATATTTCTGCATCCTTTTTATTGGCATTTAACTCATCTTTTATGCATTAATTCTACATTTTATCCCATATTCTGTATTTTCATTATTTTCAAGAATAAATGCTTTTATTAATTAATTTTGCATTTTTAGGTAATAAATAAAGTCTGGATGAATTGCGGAGCGGAATATAGCAGAAAAGTAGTGAAAAGCCGGGAGAAATCACGCAAGGAAGCCGCGAAGAATGGTGCGGACAACCTCATTTTCTACACACAAAAACGCCTCCGTTCTCAGCCATCAGATCAGTTCTCAGAAGCATCCGACGGTCGCTCCTTCATAGAGCATCAAAATCTGAAGTCTCTGCCAAGCACCACAGCGCTGAAATTCCAAGCCTTCAGATTAGATGGTAGTTGAATCCAACGGTTGCTCCCTTGCTGTTCATCGAAGTTTGATATCTCCGCCCTACACTACAGTACCCAACTCCATCAAGTACCGTTCGTTTCGTTGTATCTCCTCATCCGACGGTCGCTCATCGCCTGCCTCCGCATCACCGTTGGATCCACCTATCATCTTCACATCCAACGCATTTCCTCGCAAATCATCCTCCCTTGCTACACCCGCTCAACACCCTAGTGACCTAACACTATACCCTAAAACTATCAACCACTTCTTCCTCTTCTTCTCTTTCTTTCTTCTCTTCATCCGTCTGCAACTCTACCACCACCACCACCATCCCTGTCGTCACCAACCCTCCTGCAACAGCCACCAAACCACCACCATACCACTCTGTACAACATCACCCCATCTCCCTAGAACCTAATTGTTCCACCTAACCCCCAACCGTCTCTCACTGACCTAGATTAGGGTTTGTTGGAACAACTAGGTTTAGGGCATGAGAAGCACGGAGAGGAGCAGGAGGCGAAGTACAAGCATGGGTCGAAGTGAGGGAGCAGTTATCAGAGAAATTAGGTAAAAATTGTGTAACCCTAATTTTACTGTTTTGGGGATTTTTTGGGGAAGAACATATGGAACCCTAATTCATAGTTTTGGGTATAAATACAAGGGATTGTTGTGTTGTGTAGGGGATGCTGGGTTAGCCAGCTTCACTCTTGTAGAGAACTGGACTAGCCAGTTTCTCATATGTTTGCCCTGTTTTGTTTGAACTTCAATTCATATGTTGTTTTGTCTTAATTTCAGTTTTATCATGTGTTAGTTTCAATTGCTAGGGTCTTAAGGAAGCCTTAACTTGCTATCCTGTGTGATGTGAATATGCATTCTTGAATGTTAAAAATGTTTAGGAGATAATCACTTTGGCATGTCTGCAAATTGCTCTCACAGTGGATGCTATGTATCCACTGTAGTTAGAATATCTGTTTGTGGACATAACCACCAATCATGCTAAACCAGACCATGTTGAGCCTTAGACTAGTTATACTTAGCCAGATAATTAGTGCTTTGGAGCAATGTCTTATTGAGGATGATTTCTCTAGTGGAGAAACTTCTTAGACATAGGGCAGACCACATCTTAACCCATGTCATCACAGGAACAAGAATGTAGTCATTGAATGCATGATGTAGGTTAGTGGTGGAATTAGTGATCCTAGTTCCCTTCATCTGCTTTGTTTGCTTTCACCACTGCTCACCCACTGCCTATGACCTTTGGTCACTGTCACTGTTTTTGTTACACTGCCTTGTTTCTTTCTGCTTTGCTCACTCATCATCTTCACTGCACTGTCACTGCCATTTAGCTTAGGAATCTTCATGAACACACCCAAGTCCCTGAGGACAAACTCCTTCTTACTCCACCTATCTACAACAACCCTGTATACTTGCAGGTGCAGTTGTAGGTTATTTTAAAACCACATCAAGTTTTTGGCGCCGCTGCCGGGGACTTGGCGTTGTGTTTTCGAAGCATTCGTATTTGCTGTTCTCCTTGCATTTAGTTCATCTAGCCTCACTTGCATATTCATCTTGCATATTCTCTGCACTGCATATCTTGCATCATGCATTGCATTCTTGCATCTTAGATTAACTTGCTGTTTTAGTAGCTGCTGTGTAGTGCAGCTGAAGGAAACTGATCTTTACTGAGCTGCTTCTCTTGCTGCTTCTCCTGATCCTGCTACTGCCTTGCTGCTGAGCTGCTATTGCTGAACTTGTGGTGCTGAACTTGTGGTGCTGAGCTGCTTCTCCTGCTGCTGCTCCTGGTCTTGCTGCTGTGCCTCAGCTGTTGCTGCTGTGCAAAAGCAAGCTGCTGCAATTGAACAAGCCCACTTGCTGTTTGAACTGCAGTAGTGACCCTGCTGCCAAGCTTCTGTTGCTGGGCTGTGCAATAAAGAAACCAAAGCCCAACTGGGCTGTAAGCTGCAGAAGGTGAAGAAAGTGAACCAAAGCCCAACTGGGCCTCAGAAAAGCCAAAGCTTAGGATGATCCAAAGCCCAACTGGGCTTTTGCAACCTAACTGAGCAGCTGGGCTGTGCTTAAGCAAGTAAGCCTAAACCCATTAAGAGAACCCAACCTGTGGGCTTCCATTTTTAATTTGTGGGCTTGTAATAATTTTTGTTTTTCTTTATTTTTTTTATTTGGGCTTGTAATAATTTTTCTTTTTCTTCTTTTTCTTTCTTTTATGGGTTTGTAATTATTATTGTTGTTTTTATTTTCTTTTATGGGTTGTGATAATTTATGCTAGGCTAAGTTAAAAAAAAAAAAAAAAAAAAAAAAAATATACTTGCTCCCAGATTTTAAAACCAAATTTTATTTGCTCCCACATTAACAACCAAATTTTTCTTCTTCCTCCTTATCCGACACAAAACCAAAATTCTCCCATAAAACCAAAAAGTTTTCCAAATCTTTCCCTAAAAACCAAAATTTTTCTTTCAAAACCAAATGTCTCCGCCAAAACCAAATTTTTCCCAACAAAACCAAATTTTTCCAAAAAGTCCAATCCCTTAAAAACCAAATTTTGAGCTTTGTAAACTCTTTACTTAGCCTTTGAGCCCAATCATGTATAGATCTTTTTCTACAGTTGGGGAATACAACGAATCCCTTAGAGAACTTGCGTGGACAAACTTCACGTTATGAACCTCCCATAGACCATGATGTCAATAGTCATAGGAATTATTATGGACATTTTCAAAGTCCCGAGCCTCAATACATGAACCCTAATGACTATTCACACATGCATCATTCGCCACAACGTGAAAATGAACATTTTGCTATGCCTCACTCACACAATCATCTCTTGTGGATCAATTAGAAGCTCGAATCGCAGCTTTAGAAATGCAATCACATGAGGAATCTGTCACATCTAATTTTCTTAGGCAACCTGAAATCTATGCATGTCCCGCATGTGGTAGTTTAGACCACCCTGTTGAGAATTGTCATATTTTGCATAATTTTAGGCAATCTAGAGAAAATCCAAGGTATGAAATGCCCATAAATTGTGAGAATGGTAGTCATTGGGACCATAATCAATCCTTTGAGGGTTGCGATCAATCTTTTATAAACCCTAATGACCATGCACACATGTACCAATCACCACAATTTGAACATGAAGAATTTTGTACTCCCATGAATTTAGACTCCACCACAGAAGCTTTCAGACTCAGTGAGCAAAACTTCGATAGATCTACATCACGAATTCAGGCATATTTAGATCAGATTTTGCTTCACCTACAAAAGGAGGAAATTCATGAGGAAATGTATGTTGTCCCTAATGAAGTGTCTAGTCCCATTCATGTAAATGATGTTGAATATGAACCTAATTTAGAGGAACATGAATCGACTAATGACACCACCACTTTTAATGAGGACCAATATGCATGCTACCATGATGATGATTATGATGATTATGATGATATGTTAGAAGAACATGAAAATATTGTGGAACCTGTTGGTTCAATAACATATGGCTTCTCGCCCTCGACCTTCATGAATGTTGTTTTTTCTAATACTCATTGTAATTCATATGATTTTGATATTGACATGGGATTCGTACAATTATTCTGTGAAGATGAGCATGACATAGGAATAGTTGAATCTTCTGTAGACACTAAATATGCATGAAAATATAGTGATGTGTCTGATTCTCTACCTAGGTCACATTGTGATATTTCTCCTGATTTGCCGATGCATGAGAAGAATTTGTTGATGATGTTGATGATTCTGAGTGTGAACTTGCTAATTGATTGATGATTGTGAGCATGATGTGACATGTGGATGACTTAGGAGATTTTGATTTGATTAATAATGACGCACCTATCTCCTACATGAGTCACAATCTGTTGGCCTTCCACCCAACCTAGATTTGGTTTGTACCATATTGTAAAACCAATTTTTCTGAAATCCTAATCTAGGTTTGGAACTGTGTGCTTCCCAAGTCCTTTGGACTATTTTGCTTCTAAGTATAATCTTTGAGGAACCACAGTTGGAAATTGCATGTTTGCCCGTCCCTAGCACAGTTCATTTTGAGCTAGACCTTGTGCATGATGAACCCCCAAAACTGCGAGATTTTGTTTTCAAAACTATATCTTCTGTAAAATCCAGGTTTGGGGGTAGCTCATTTGTTTCACAGCTCACTTGCATGCCTACCATATTATTATTGTGTGAAGCTGTTGAAACCTTACACTTTGTCTTTTGGGTTGATCCTCAACTCTTTAGATTGTTAGTGTATGGTGAATTTTTTGTATATAATCCAGTAGATAAAATTTTAAAAACCCTTTTGTTCCTTTGTATATATTTTGCTAATCCAATATGATCTCGGCTGAAATATGTTGGATTTTTGCCTTGAATAACGGAGTTTTAATTCTGCTTTCGCCGAAATCGGGTATTCTCTCTCCTTTTACTCTACTCAGCATGTCCCTTTCCATATGTTGCATTTTAATTCTTTCCATATTTGAAACATTGAGGACAATGTTTAGTTTAGGTTTGGGGGTATAGAGTAGATACCATGATAATTTGCCATAATTGAAAACGAACTCCTTCTTCTTTTGAAAAAAATTGAAAAATTCCAAAAAAATTAAAAATCAAAATTCAAAAAAAATTAAAAAATGAAAAAAATCATAAAAATGGAGCTCATTTACCTTGAAATTTGACTCTTGTGCAAATATGTATTTTTATTAGGAGTCTTAGTCTAGATATTTAGGCACCCTGATTCTAGCACAATTCACATAGTGATAAGAAATTTGCACGCGCACGATCTACCAATACATGTATGGCCTCGATCTTCAAGGTGTTGATAGGAAGTTACGATTGCCAATCACTTTAGAATACTGAACGAAACTTGACTAGCTTGTTCTTTGGTTGGTTGGGATAGAAGGTGGAGGTTACATTAAGAAAGACAACCATCGAATTTAACTGGGTGCATCAAAAAGGGCTACCTCTTGCAAAGTGTCATGTAATTTTTGTTTCCTTTTGTATATTATCAAAAGTGTTTCCTTTCCAAAAAAAAAAAAAAAAAAAAAAAAAAAAAAAAAAAAAAAAAAAAAAAAAAAAAACGATGTATATATTCAGAAAAAAATATCAGAAAAATACAAAAAAAAAAAAATCAAGTATTTATCAATTCCATCTCTCTTGTTCCAAAAATAAAAGAGAGTCAATGTAAATAAGAGTCATGTAAAGAGTATTTTGTTGTTTTTTTGTAATAAGCAAGGAGGGTGTATGCCATTGATGTACAACGCGAGTAATTGTGAAATACCTCCAACTCATTCACAATTCTCGTAAAGTCCGGACAGCTAGCTAGATTTCGACCTCAGTTCTTAGCCTGAGAAACTATCTCTTGGTGATTAGTAGTCATGACTTCAGATCTTTCTTTACACATGTGTAGATACACTTTACACTCTTATCACATGTCTTTTTTGTTATCAGTGCTAGGATTGTGCCTTCGATAGCTAGATTGACATCTCCATTTTGCTGTGAGCTTAAACTGTTTTGCACATGTCACATTTGATGGAATCTGAGCTTATATTTTGACCTAGAACTTTGTAGGTACGTTCTAAGCAAACCTTCACGAGACTTCAACTCGTCCACTAGGGACACTTAGTGGTTTAAAAGGCTTAGTGCATACGCTAAATGCATTCGAGAGACCAGCGACAGTGGTATAGTTAGGATTTCCTTAGTTTTGTTTTACTTGAGGACAAGTAAAATTCAGGTTTGGGGGTATTTGATGAGTGCCAAATATTGTATATTTCTATCCTTTTTTTGGCATTTAACTCATCTTTTATGCATTAATTCTACATTTTATCCCATATTCTGTATTTTCATTGTTTTCAAGAATAAATTTTTTAATTAATTTTGCATTTTTAGGTAATAAATAAAGTCTGATGAATTGCGGAGCGGAATATAGCAGAAAAGTAGTGAAAAGCCGGGAGAAATCACGCAAGGAAGCCGCGAAGAATGGTGCGCACAACCTCATTTTCTACACACAAAAACGCCTCCGTTCTCAGCCATCAGATCTCTCAGAAGCATCCGACGGTCGCTCCTTCATAGAGCATCAAAATCTGAAGTCTCTGCCAAGCACCACAGCGCTGAAATTCCAAGCCTTCAGATTAGATGGTAGTTGAATCCAACGGTTGCTCCCTTGCTGTTCATCGAAGTTTGATATCTCCGCCCTACACTACAGTACCTAACTCCATCAAGTACCGTTCGTTTCGTTGTATCTCCTCATCCGACGGTCGCTCATCGCCTGCCTCCGCATCACCGTTGGATCCACCTATCATCTTCACATCCAACGCATTTCCTCGCAAATCATCCTCCCTTGCTACACCCGCTCAACACCCTAGTGACCTAACCCTATACCCTAAAACTATCAACCACTTCTTCCTCTTCTTCTCTTTCTTTCTTCTCTTCATCCGTCTGCAACTCTACCACCACCACCACCATCCCTGTCGTCACCAACCCTCCTGCAACAGCCACCAAACCACCACCATACCACTCTGTACAACATCACCCCATCTCCCTAGAACCTAATTGTTCCACCTAACCCCCAACCGTCTCTCACTGACCTAGATTAGGGTTTGTTGGAACAACTAGGTTTAGGGCATGAGAAGCACGGAGAGGAGCAGGAGGCGAAGTACAAGCATGGGTCGAAGTGAGGGAGCAGTTATCAGAGAAATTAGGTAAAAATTGTGTAACCCTAATTTTACTGTTTTGGGGATTTTTTGGGGAAGAACATATGGAACCCTAATTCATAGTTTTGGGTATAAATACAAGGGATTGTTGTGTTGTGTAGGGGATGCTGGGTTAGCCAGCTTCACTCTTGTAGAGAACTGGACTAGCCAGTTTCTCATATGTTTGCCCTGTTTTGTTTGAACTTCAATTCATATGTTGTTTTGTCTTAATTTCAGTTTTATCATGTGTTAGTTTCAATTGCTAGGGTCTTAAGGAAGCCTTAACTTGCTATCCTGTGTGATGTGAATATGCATTCTTGAATGTTAAAAATGTTTAGGAGATAATCACTTTGGCATGTCTGCAAATTGCTCTCACAGTGGATGCTATGTATCCACTGTAGTTAGAATATCTCTTTGTGGACATAACCACCAATCATGCTAAACCAGACCATGTTGAGCCTTAGACTAGTTATACTTAGCCAGATAATTAGTGCTTTGGAGCAATGTCTTATTGGGGATGATTTCTCTAGTGGAGAAACTTCTTAGACATAGGGCAGATCACATCTTAACCCATGTCATCACAGGAACAAGAATGTAGTCATTGAATGCATGGTGTAGGTTAGTGGTGGAATTAGTGATCCTAGTTCCCTTCATCTGCTTTGTTTGCTTTCACCACTGCTCACCCACTGCCTATGACCTTTGGTCACTGTCACTGTTTTTGTTACACTGCCTTGTTTCTTTCTGCTTTGCTCACTCATCATCTTCACTGCACTGTCACTGCCATTTAGCTTAGGAATCTTCATGAACACACCCAAGTCCCTGAGGACAAACTCCTTCTTACTCCACCTATCTACAACAACCCTGTATACTTGCAGGTCCAAATAGAAACTATAACGCGATGCCGATCTCACGCAACTAATCAATGAAGTCAATGAAAGATAAATCGATTCTAGTTGGATCTCATCCGATCAACGTTTGTGCACTAAATCCACAAGATTCGTAAACTAATAAGAATTCTTATTCGTCTTGAAATCTTCTATTGCCTTCAATAACCTGCACAACACTACTTGAATCCTCTTATGATCAATCACACACATAACAGAGTCTGTTAATAATGTATTATCACAAGATGTCTTTAGATCCTAAGACGGTTCTAAAGATCCCGTCAATACTTTAATTTAGTTTGAGTGGGCCTTATATCATAAGAGAAGGTTCTCAAGAATAAAAAAACTAGGTGCAATCAAATTTTCAATAACTATTAGTCAATCAAATCAATAATCGAAAACTAATAACAATGTAATCATCTAGTTTCCCACTAACAGTACTTGTAGAGATTCTTGATACCACATAAGTCTTTAAACGAGCGGTCGTAAGAGATTTCGCCTAATTAGGGTACTTTCCTCTTAGGATAGACGGCTCCACCAGAAACAACAAGAATGAAGTTTGCCTGGATCTTAGGACAGTTTGCAACAAATGTAATCTCAAAGTATTTATAGACCAAGGTTGTTTGGACAATATGGAAATTCCAAAACTGAAAATATTCTCAAGATATGCATTAAAGTACCTAAATTCGGTTTTCCCATTTTCAATTAATGTTAATCAATATTTTCGAAAACTCTCTTTGAAAAACTTTTATTATTAGTCTAGCACATTAACTAATAATATTTTCCATAGGATATGCTTTAATTGGTGGTAATTAAAACATATATGATGAAGATCATAATTAAATGTTTTTCATTTTTTCGGACAGGATCACCTTAAGCATCAAGGAATATCTTTGAACAATTAATGATAAGAGTTATAATGTCGACATCTGGAAGTTTCTCATCTTGACAAACCCAAAACCGTAATCCACACACACCACGAAGAAATATGTGAACCATGGATATTGGTTTTGTTCATGGAACTGTCATGAACATGTTCTCACAGTTCCATAGTTGTTAAGGGATGACCCATTACTAAGGGGTATATGAGTTGGTTAGTGGTAATTACCCCATAATGATCCGTTGTTAATCATGTTTAGTAGTCACTGTGTGAGTCACACGTTCTGCTGTCTTGGTAGTCTTTATATTCCTAGTCCTGCATGAAAAAGCAGGGTCTAACAACCACACCCAATATTTCGTTTAGGCAATCTATATGGACTAACTCCAATATATTTCCAAGAGAATCAACTAGACGGTCAGATTCAATCAAGGAAAATACATCCAAGAGTTATATCTCAATTTCTCAAATCAATCCGCAATCGAACAAATAGAAATCAGTGAGCCGGATTAATATGATAAATAACTTGGATGGTACCAAAGACCAATATCCAAGCTTCAACCAGTTTCAATCAACAACTAAAGGTTGGATTCACCAATTGATTGAACTATGCAAAACCTGTGATGTTCAATTATATAATAATATAATGCGGAAATGAAATAATACAGACACCGGAAAAAAATTTAACGAGGAAACTGCAAATGCAGAAAAACCCCGGGACCTATTCCAGATTTGAACACCACACTGTATTAAGCCGCTACAAACTCTAGCCTACTACAAGTTAACTTCAGACTGGAATGTAGTTGAGCCCTAACCAATATTACACTGATTAAGGTACAGTCGCGTTCTTTATGCCTCTTGAACCATGCCGGATTCTGCGCACTTGATTCCCTTAGCTGATCTCACCCACAACTAAGAGTTACTACGACCCAAATTCGAAGACTTGTTAAACAAATCTATCTCACACAGAAAAGTCTATTGAATAGATAAATCTGTCTCCAACAGAAATACCTACGAGATTTTGTTCCATCTTTTGATAAATCAAGGTGAACATGAACCAATTGATATACTGGACTTATATTCTCTAAGAACAACCTAGTAATATCAATCACCTCACAATGATCTTAATTGTATAGTAGCGAAACAAGATATTGTGGAATCACAAACGATGAGACGAAGATGTTTGTGACTACTTTTTATCTTACCTATCGGAGATTAAAAATCGAGCAAATCATAGAGAAGATAATACTCAATACGATAGAACAAAGTAAGATTAAACCACGCAACTATATAGAAAATAGTTGGGTCTGGCTTCATAATCCCAATGAATCCTTCAAGTCATTAACCTATAATGGTTTTAGGAAAAACCTAGGTTAAAGGAGAATCGACTCTAGTCACAACTAGTATCACACATGAGGTGTGGGAATTAGGTTTCCCAGTTGCTAGAGTTTTCCCTTTTATAGTCTTCAAATCAGGGTTTGCAATCAATGTTACCTTGGTAACAAAGCATTCAATATTCACCGTTAGATGAAAACCTGATTAGAGTCAAGCTAATATCTTTCAACCATTAGATCAAACTTAGCTTGTTATACACAAATGAAATGTGACTTCATTTAGATATGAGTTACCGTACCTAAACGTGTACACATAGTCGTCTCAAAAATAGTTAATCGAAGTTAGCCATGTGAACACTTTCATATCAACCTTGTTCATCTCAATCACAATAGTTTAAATGACTCAAATGAAACTAGTTCTAGAGTTGTTCAATTGTTTATATTCTCATAGAAGTATATAAGACACAATTGAAAGAAAATCGATTTTGATTTACTCGAATCAATTCATGAACATTATAGCCACGTTTTTCAAAAGATTGCATTCCTTATATAAATGTATTTATTCATGAACAAACCGATTTTAGAACTTAACCCATTCAAGTATGCAGACGAGTACGCATACCTAAATAGCCGGACTTAGTCTGGTTTCGCCAGTATGCGAACGGGTACACAAAATGTCTTACATGACCAAACTCGGTTGAATTCCCGGACTTGAACTTTTAAGCCGGTACGCATATGGGTATGCATACTAAGTACCCGGACTTCAACTATCAAACCAATACGCATACGGGTATGCATACTATGGTTCCCGGACTTGGAATAACTTGCAACAGTTAGCATACAAGTGCGTATACTATGCTATATCCAATCAATGGTTAATCGTTCTAAACTCCATGTTAATCGTTGAAACATTCTTGGAAGACGGTAATAGCTGTCTCACACAAACTATTAGCTTCAAATAAATTTTCAAGTGATCAATAAATCAATACGAAACTTTCTGAGTCTACATCAAATGACTGTCTTACACAAATCATTAAGATGTTACCAGGCGATTTTCACATGATCATCTTTTTACTTTCTTCAAAAATAAAGATGAACTTGGTTAAAGCGAAAGCTTACTAACACATATTTCGAGAAATATGTAAGCGAGTTAAACTCAACTCGAAATATCAAATGTCTATAATATAAAGTCTATGTAGCTATACGACTTTTGTCTCAATAGGAGATATAATAGAAATAGAATCTGAGTGATTGATGAGTTCAAGTCTCCACATACCTTTTGTTGATGAAGTTCCACAAGCTCTCCTTAGTAGTTCTTCGTCTTCAATCAATGAACGCCGTGAAGTCTAAAGCTCAACTACACATTCTATCCTAATCCGAGACGTAGCTATAAGTAGACTAGAAATCAAGACTTAAAGTATTGGCAAATAAACTTGACAAACAAGCTTGAAATAGCAACGCTTGCGAGTTCGACCGAGAAGTACTCTAACACCGCATTGACGTTTCTTATGGAAATTAATCAGTAAAATTATATTTTCTCCATCAAATTTCTGTTCTTCCCAGTCCAATCTCTATCCTTAGAGATCATAGTTGCTTCCTAAGACCCAATTGTCACGTAGATCGTGACAAATGGTATCAGAGCACTCGATTCCTTGTGAACGAATGAAAATGATGAACCATTCGGATGAGTTTGAAGCTAAATCGAAAATTTCATGGAAGAATCCATCTGTTGAGTTGAAGCTGCAATGGAGAATTACTCAGCTCAGTTGAAGGACTTTGTAGATGTATAAGTAAACTGGAACCTAATGAAGATTTACTCGAACCCTTATCTAGATCCACACTCGCAATTGACGTCGATTTGGCATATTAGCTCAAAATCAACAAGTCATCTCTTTGAGGTTGTTGGATCTAACCATAAATTTTATATTCGCAATTGTGAGAAATTGGTGTCGCTTCACCAACATTTTTCCTCTCACAGATTCGAATTAGTTTTTTCTTTTCCTGTTGGGGGTAAGGAAAATTCAACGTTTCTGGATTACCAAGAAGGTAAGCCTTTCATTCCTGGTACTAAAATTGTGGTGGAACTTCAAAGTAATAGAGCTGCAACTCATGAGGTAAATGATTTTAATGCGTTAAATCTGAATTTTAATGATGAACTTCAGCCGTTTGGAGATTGGAAGTTTATTACAGTTAGCAACCTTAATCAATTTACTTCTTACTTATTCAGGCTATCCAAGGTAATATCTAACATACTTATATCTCCAATTACTTCAGTATGTGTTGTATTACTTAGTTTTAATTTTGTACGAGTTATATTTGATCGTGGAAGAGAGTTTGAAGATATTAAAATGTATCCTGGTTATGTTGGGGGTAATTCTGCAATCAATTATGAGGTTGTTATTTAACAGTGGTACAAATTAGATTTAAGGTTTACGAATTCAATTGTCTTTGTGTTGGTTACAGGTGAAGACATTTCTTATGCTAGGTATATGTTTGTTAAGAATGATGATTGTCTGGATGCTAGCAATCTGGTTGATAAAAGGCCACAATAAGATAATATTTTGTGGATTGTTTTAACTCTTTTAACTCTTTTGTTTTAACAAGGTCAATGGATCGAGTCTCCTCTCAAGAGTTTGGAGATCTCATGAAATACTCCCCTCATGTAAAATTTAGTTTAGAGTTTAAGTTATTAATGTATCCTTTCCTATTAAAAAAAAGGTACTTCAAGTGATAAGGGTAATTGGGTTTGTTATTGCACGGGAAGAGTATGATCAAAGGCTGGCTTAGTTTTCTGACTCAAATGGGACAAGTTTAGAAAGGTTTTGTTGAAACAACTTCAAATTCAAGTGAGAATCGACTGAACTGCACAAGCATGAGTGTTAGTGTGCTATTTCTTATATGTGCAAGAAGTCGAAAACATTTCTGTGATAGCCTGGTTGTTGCTAGAACGTTATTTGATCGAGGGAGGTTGTTTGAAGCTATCAGGAGGTATTCTTATCTCCATACAAGCAGTACTTATTTCAGTTCTGCTACACTTATTTTTAGTTTGATTGTACTTGGTGGCTTGATTTTCATGGATACTTGCGATGGAAAATCGGTTTATGAGGTAAAATTGGAAGTTGGGTACCCTTTGGACTTGTCATTTGAGAGCCCGAATGTGTCTGAGATTGTTAAAAGTGGTGGAACTCGTGATGTGTTCCAGTTTTTTGATGAAATACCTCAACAAGTTAGTGTTCACTGGGCTAAAGTGATACTTAATATGACAAAGGAAAATAAATCCAGCAATGCTCAACAAAAACTCAATTCAGTTCTTATTCATCATACCTGGAGTTTTAATGGTAATAATGGGTTGTTGTCTTCTCAATAGTGGATGTGTGTCGAAACTACATCTTCTGTGTATTGCATTTCTGAGTTTTCTGCCACCCAAGAAGTTTGGTTAGAAAATTTTATTAATCAAGTCTATCGTCCAACTGTTGTGTGGTATTCCCAAGGGATTACAGTGTATAAACTAGAAGATGGTGTTCCTAGGATCCATGTTTATTCTCTTGTGGTAGTTCCCTTAGTTGTTAAGAGATATTGTAAATTGTTGAAGCTCAAGAAGGGATATAAAGGAGTGGGGTTCTGCAAAAGAATATTAGAAATCAGGAAGCTACTTGTAGGAACTAACGGTGGTGAGAGCATAACGAAAGAAGTGTTAGAAAAAACCAGTAATGAAGTGGTTGGTGTCTTTACACAACTAAGAAATGTAGTTCTCCAGTATTCTTTTACAATGAAGTAGATATGCACTCATCCAAAATTATGGAAGCTTTGTATGAAGAATATTACATCTTAGATATGAAGTCTTTGGGGATCTGTTTTGCTGGTTTACGCAAAACCCTTGATTGTGCTCGGCATTCTATATTTTGTTGTTGTAAAGGAAGATGTCTTTTTGTATGCATGGTGAGAATCAATAATTGTAACATGATGAAAGCATTTATGAACCTTACTATGGGTGGTACTCTCACCATTGTAATCACTCTACATCAGAGACGAGTTTTGGGTTTATTATTTCGAGACCAGATGCATTATAGTGGAGTTGAAATTAAGCACATGCTGTTAAAAGTAAGTAAAGTTGTTTGTAGTGATCTCCCTGGTACAAGCAAAGTACAAAGGAGCGCTATTGTGATTAAGTATGCGCACATTATTACAAGTGTTTTCTCTGCCTGGGGATGGACATGATCACTCTTCTTATCTTCGAGTACTATGTTCAGTTGGGAAATAGAAGGTTTAACAACAGGTTACTACCTTCTATACAAATACATATTTATGAGTTCTTCATACTATAAACTTGAGTTTGAGAAGATTGGTGTTTTTAGCATTCGACAATTACTCTGGGTTATGGGAAATAATATTGACAAGAATATGGAAGCGGGTACTTGGATGTTCAACATGATACAACCGCATTTACAAGACCCTTTAGCTTGCAAGCAACATTACCAGGTAATGAATCTCTCCACCTCTACAGCACTACAGGGAAAGGAACATGACCAAGTCTCATCACTAGAGTATTGTATACAATATATACAGCTTCGCATGTTATGTTTTCAATATAACACGACTTGAAAGATACGTTAGGAATGGAAATAAGATCAAGTCAATATTACTAACCTCAAGTGAAAGGATGATGTCCTCGTTGTAGTCGTTATTTTTTCTCATCGTTAGGTCTTCGGAGTAATACTTGTACGTCTCAACATTACTAGACTTTCTAGTCTAACCTAAACGAAGTTGACTCTAGTATTTAATCAAGCGACTCTAGATAAGTTTTGATACTAAAATATGACAATCAAACTTGACATGCCAAAGCTTGGTAGCTTCAACCGAGCTATGCTCTCTAGTAGTATTTTGCAATCTGTTGATGCTAGGATTTCCACTTTATTTCATAAATTGTTATCCCATGCTGTTATAACTACTTTGATAAAAAAATATTGGTCAGGCTAATCCCCTTTACCAAATTGGTGCTTTTTTTATTCCTAAGTATCCTTGTAGAAAATTTATTCTCATCCCTGTAAGTTTTGGTGGGGGAAACTGTAGACCCTAAGGGTAGTAAATTGTATCTTCAAGGTTGGGATATCCCTCGTTCTCCAAAATCTGAAGGAGGATTAGGATTTAGAAAAAACTGAGTTGAATAATCTGGCTAAGCTTGCTAGAAAAGCTAGGAAAATCATTGAGAATCATGATTGTTTCTAGGGTACTACTGTCAAAGCTAGATACTTTCCTATGATTAATTTCTAAATGCTACTGCCCTAGTAACTGTTTTTGGACCTAGAGATGTCCGCGTACTATATGTAAAATAACTTATTACACATTTTATCTCCTTGATTGTTGGAGATGGTCAATTCAATGACCCTTAGTGTGATAAATAAGTTTTTTCTTTAGGATATGCTACCCCTAATCCTTTGTTTCCTCAGGATCCTAGCGTGAAAGTTTTTTATTTCGTTAATCATGACAGCAAAACTTGGAGCATTAGTACACTCAACATCCATTTTGATAACACTTTTTTTTAGAAGATCATCACTATTCCCTTAAGCCAGTTGTGCATTCCTGATAGGAGAGCTTGTGAGCTTTCAAAGAATGACATATTTTTCTCAAAATATGCATACTTAGGGGACCTAAACCCTCCCCATATAGTAATCATTGGAATTGCATTTGGAAACTAAGAGTCCCCCCACCGTATTCCGTATTTGTGTGGTAATTTTTTAGGAAAGCTTCACCAGCTAGAAATGTCGATGACTCGATGCCCTCGGTTGAGTGCAATAGATGTACTGATCCTTTTGCATCTATTATGCATGCCCTGGTGTTTTGTTCTTTTTCTAGTCATGTTTGATTTCTTTCTTCTTTGTGTGTTAATACTTCTATTTTTTTAGGATAAATCCTTTTAGATTGTCCCATGTACTATCCAGTATATTCTATTACTAAACTTCCTGATGAAAGCCAACATTTTTTTTTGTTACTATCCTCAGGTCTTTGTGGAGTAGTAGAAATAATTTGGTGTTTAGAGGGAAACATGAAACCTACTTAGATGTTATTAACACATCCAAAGCTATGCTCATGTCTAGAAAACCTAAGCTACAAATCCCAACCAACATCAATATCAGTTACATAGTACCGATATTGTCCTCATTTTCACCACTTTTGGTCAAACTGGTGTGAGGTTTTAATCTAAAAGGCCTCCGTACTATGTATGGAGATTCCACACCTTATTAGACTCTACCTAGAACTCCGCTTATCCCATGTGGGACTAATCTTATGGGCTTTGGGTCGAGCCAAATCCCCAACAATATCCACCTTGGCGAGATCCAAGCTATCTCACCAACCATCGTCGTACAATCGACGTTATGCAACATCTTGAGGTACACCTTGCTCCTTCATGTCCACAACTATACATTGATTGGCACCACTTAGGTGTATTGCATGCCAAATTAATCTATCGTACACGTTCACCATACGTATACTACCTTCGAACCTGGTTACAGTTAATATGCGCCACTGAGCCTTGGTATCCTGTTCAATCTTACTACACTCGAGTTATGTTATGCTAACTCCACCATTAGCCCTAGCTCCATCTCGGTTTTCCAGGCTCCACCGGAGTCAAAGTGTTCCGCGTCACCTTACTCCGCCTTGCGCACCTCATCCTACCTTAAGGTTGATTGACATCCATAACCATAGGGTTGACATCCATAACCGTTGGATCTCTTAGTAACCCTAGCTATGATACCAATTGATGGATCCTATGGACGTTACATAATACCGATGATAACCATTCGATCAATAAGATCATGTTTCTTTGTTTATGGCTTGCATCTATTTGGTTCTCTTTCTCTTCTTCTTATCCTAGATCATAGTAAGGTCCATGGAGCAATTCGAGATATCAAGTGTTTCTTGTTAGCTAATATGTTTCCGCAAAATTAGCACGTAGATGGCTTTGAACCCCAACAATTGGTATCAGAGCATTAGGTTAGATACC
Source organism: Papaver somniferum (assembly GCF_003573695.1). Taxonomy (NCBI): domain Eukaryota; kingdom Viridiplantae; phylum Streptophyta; class Magnoliopsida; order Ranunculales; family Papaveraceae; genus Papaver; species Papaver somniferum. The sequence goes on along the minus strand of NC_039363.1, from coordinate 102,143,530 downwards.
AATTGCCTCAACAGTTGGTATCAGAGTTTTAGGATAGATAGAAGATTCTGAAGAGAGAAGTTTTGGGTTTTCTGGTTGGTCGAAAATTTTGAAGATGAAGGATTTTATTTCATCAAGTATTCAAGTATTTGATGTTACAGCTTCCGAAGATGTAAAGTTTGATGTTTTCAAGTATATGTGTAGGATTTGATTTCATAAGTTTTGGATACAAAGCAAAGTAAAACATACTTCTGAAGGAATGAGATTATATCAGGTGATATGCATTCGATATGGTCAAGAATTATGGTCTTGATGTTTGTGGTGCTCTACATTGGAGATTTTACATTGATACTTATTGGAGCATAAACCCTATGCATGGCTTCAAGTAAGTTTATTTATTCTCTATACTTCGCACTATATTCTTGGAACTGTTTGAAAGACCTGCGTAGATTGGGTTTCAATTAATTGGTGTTTGCTTGGCAAGACACAAGAAGGCAAGAATATCGTAGTTGGGATACAAATATTTGGCTTGTATGTTTGTGGAAGTAAAGATGAAATATTATCATGTCAAAGTCTAATTATTATTCTGTACCTGAAAAGACGAGGGTACCCAAATATACCACAATCTTAAACTTTTCCACCTATTAGTCCTCTTACAGAAAGTGATTGTCTATGGACTGAGTCGAGACAATAAAACGAATTGGTATTAACACTTTGTATGATCGTCTATGGATACGAGATCGACACAACACAACAATCAAAGTGTGATTACTTGATAATAGGTTCGTACTTAACCAAACTATATATGATCACTATCAAGTAATACAGAGTTAACGTTTGTGTAATTTATTTTAAATTATAATAACAACAATTATAATTGCGGAAAACAAAAGTAAATGACACAACACGATTTTGTTAACGAGGAAGCCGAAAATGCAGAAAAACCCCGGGACCTAGTCCTGAATGGAATACTCTTAAACACAAACTTCGTATAGTTGAGACCAAGCAACTAAACATATAGTTCACCTAGTTTCTTCAGAATCCCTGCGCTTCCGATTTTCAATGAGTGCACACACTGGAACAATTCATTTGGCTCATATTCCAAATAGTAAAGGAACGACAAATCTGTTCGGTAACAAATCTATTCAATCTCAGTGATATGAGTTAGACAAAGGCTCTTCTGTTTAATCCAATAAACTCCTTTGTCGGGTTTAGATCAATCTATCCAACAACTACCAAAGTAGCAGAGTTTAGATTATGCAATCAATAATAGGATCTATCCAGATGCTAAATACTGATGCCGATCTACGTAACTAATAAATCAAATCTATCAAAGATAAACTGATTATAGTTGGATCCCAGCCGATCAAGTTTTGTGCACACCAAAGATTATGAACCCAAATCAGAAATCTTCTTCGTCTTCAAATCTTCTTAAATCTTCAATAAACACCTGCACACAACAATTTGAATCTCTTGTAATCAATCACGCACAGATCGGAGTCTGTTAATAATGGATTATCACAAGATGTCTTTAAATATACAAACAGTTTTAAAGATCCCTTCGACACTTCGATCTAGTTTGAGTGAATCTTATATCAGAAGAGAAGATTCTCAAGAATAAACAAACTAGGCGCAATAAAAGTTCAACAACCATTAGTCAATCAAATCAAATCAAAAACTAATAATACGACAATTATCTAGTTTCCCACCAATGGTACTCGTAGAGCTTCTTGATCCCAAAGAAGCCTTTAAACGAGCATTCATAAGAGATTTCGCCTAATTAGGGTACTTTCCTCTCCGAATAGACGACTCCACCAGTAATAACACAACAAGGTAGTTTTGCTGGCTCTTAGGATAGTTTGATCGAAATGCAAACTTGGGTATTTATAGACCAAGGAAGTTTGGACACCAAGGAATTTCCAAAACCGAAAATATTTTCAAGATATGCAATATATTTCCAAATTCTGTTTTCATAATTCCTAGAAACGCTCTGTCCCATATTAACCGAAATCCTACTAGAAATTCTCCAATTAGTAAATTCACATTACCAATTTTTATTTTCCAGAGATATTGATGAGTGCTAAATAGTGCATATTTATATATAATTTTGTTGGCATTTAACTCATCTTTTGTGCACTAATTCTACATTTTATCCCATATTCTGTATTTTCAGTGTTTTCAAGAATAAATATTTTTCTTACTTAATTTTATATTTTTAGGTAATAAATGAAGTCTGGATGAATTGCGGAGCAAAAAGAGCAGAAAAGTAGTAAAAAGCCGGGAGGAATTACGCGAGGAAGCCGCGAAGAATGTTGTGCACAAGACCAAGAGGGTAGAAATGGGCTCAAGAAGGAAGAATTGTTCTTAAAGAAGTTATGGGCCCGGCATACCCAAGGCCCAAAACCCTTTCTCAAACCCATTTCCACTACCCAAGCCCGTCTCGGATTTCAGCCGTCAGATTGAAGCCTCTCAGCATCCTACGGTCGCTCCATCATCGCACATCAAACTCCGAAGCTCCCGCTTTACATTGCAACACCGATCTCCATCTTGGGCCGTCCTTTTCGTTGCATTCCTCCATCCGACGGTCGCTACCCACAGCATCCCATCTCATCGTTGGATCCACCTACCATCGTCACATCCTACGGATCAGCTCGCCAAACATCGACTCAGATAATCCCGCTTCACACCCTAGCACCGAAGCCTATACTACCACCCAAACACCCCCTTCTTCCCAAAACTCGATCTCATCTTCCTCCACCCGACCACTTCCAGAACCACCATCACCTGCAACTCTCTGCAACACCACCAGACCTCGAGCTCCACCACCACCACAAACACCCGACAACACCACCATCTCCATCAACAGACAACAAAGCCCATCACCCTATTTCACCCATTTCATTAGCTCTACCCACTGTTAGGGTTCTGACATGAGAGAAGTAGGGTGATGGTAACTGAGTTCATAGCAGAAGAAAGTATGGGTGATTCACAGCAAATAGCAGAAGACAGCATGGGTCGAACAGATTTTGGGAGTCTGTAAGTCCAATTTTTTGTATTTCTAGAAAACCTAATTTTCTGTTTTTGGGATTTCACCATGAGGTTGAGTGTCTGATATAAAAGGGGTACTGTGTAATATTGTGAAGGGGAGGGAGGGGAGACCCAAGTTTAATTTCAGTGAGAATTTCTCTATCAATTGGATTTGTTCTGTGTTCTGTCTCTGTTGCATTATCTCCATGTATACCAACTCTCTTAGTATCATGTTAGGCTCTCTAACTATGAACTAAGCATCCTAACTAGGGTTAAGATGAAACCCTTAGCCTTAATGCTAGGATGTGTGCTGATTTGCTGCTGTTTATGCTAAGATAATTGTATAAGATGAATTTTTGTTGATGAACAACATGTTGCTTTCACCTAGAATGTCAAGCATCCTAGGTAGTTAGAATTCCCCTATGTATGTTCACTTACTCTAAATTGCTTGATATTGTGTTTTGATTAGTTGTGCTTTAAACAGACAACTAATGCTTGCCTTGATTGAGTGATTGGAGGTAGTTTATCCATTTAAAGAAGCTGAGTAGTGCATTGGTTCACATGCTAGTATGGGCTGAGAGGTGAATTCTCAACCCTGGTTTCCCATTCATCTGATTCACCCTATCCTCATTGCTGTTCAGAAATTTTCTCATCACCATTTGCTTGTTTATCTTCAGTTATCTTTGTAACTTTGCTTCAATCTCAATGATTGAATTAGTGTAATGTCCTGCCTCCAAGTCTGCTCTTCAGTTAATGAGAATGATTGGTATCAATGATCAATGTTTAGTGCTCCAGAAATAAATGCTAGTATTAATGTTTAGTCAGTGGTTAATGATTAATGTTAATGTTTAGTTAATGTAAATGATTAGTAGTTAGTGATTAATGCTTCAGGAATAAAGACTGTGTTGATTTTGATGCTAATCTGAAGTCAATGCATTGAATGTTAATAACTGTTAGTGGAAATTTAATGCTTGTTCTGTTACTTCTGTTTGCAATAAATGTGAGTTCTGATTAATGATTAGCAACTGTTTATGATTGAGAAGTTAATGCTAGCTCAGTTAATAACTGTTAATGGTTGTGAATTTAATGCTTGTTCTGTTAATGGTTGTTAGTGGAAAGTAAATGCTCATTCTGTGTAATGATTGGGAAGTTAATAACTGCTAATGATTAGTTCTGTTGAATGCTAATGATTAGTCCTGTTTAATGTCACAATAAGAAAGATCACACTTGCTCCCCCTTGTCCCTGTGGAACTGACCTGTGCTTGCCCTGTGTTGCTTGCCGACACTGTGCACTTGCAGTAGAATTTTTAGGACTACATTTCTAGCTCCAACAGATATGCATTTTAATTGCTGGTAATTAAAAGCACATAAAACTAACAAGCTTAATTAAAAGATTCTCAACTTATTTCGGTTCGGGATCTCCTTGAGTTATTAAGGAATATCTTTGAACAATAAAAGATAAGAGTTACTGAACATGTTCAAAGTATGTCGACATCTTATTTCTTTGTAAATCCTTTTTCATATTTACAATCTTGGAAACGATTATATCACACTTCCAAACAAGTTTAGAACTGGTTCATCATATTTCCAAGAACTATGTGATTGATCAAATCAACACACTAATCATGGGTTTACGGTTCTACCAAACACAAGGATCGGTTCTACCTTAATATGGTTATTGGGACCGGTTACATCAGTTAACAAATTGGTTACATCAATTACCAGGACCGGTTAACATATTCTCATGGTATTACTTGTGATCGGTCACACCAGTGACCAGGATCGGTTACACCAATTACTATGATCGTTCACACCAATTACAAATATTGATCATACCATCTTAGGTGATTACTTAGGATCGGTTACACTAATAAAGTCATACCAGTACATAAGTCAGGCATTGTGACAAGTTTTACCAAGATACATAACTAGTTATGATCGGTTCTACTAAATCATACATATTGGTAATCCAAAGATATGCAATGAATAACAATACCAATAATCCTAGCGATTTCCCTTTCGATTCATAAAACAAGTTCATGAATGTACTTCCTTTAAACGAATGTAAACATTGTTTCCTAGGACGAAATCTTCACCCATACCCATACACATAATCACAATAACATTCATACGATTATGTCGATGTCTTATATATTCAAAAGATAAACGTTATACTTCGTATTGTAATTCCTAACACCATGTCTACTAAAGTATAATCATTCACAGCTTCGCAGTTATTTTTTCAATATAAAACGACTTGAAAGATATGTTGGGAATGAAACATTTCAAGTCAAAATATTACTAACCTCAAGAGGAAGGACGATGTCGTCGATGTAGCTTCTTACTTCTTCACATTCTTCAAGTCTTCGAGTAATACTTGTATGTCTCATTATTCAAATATTTCTAGCCGAACCTATACAAAGTTGTCTCTAGTATATAATCAAGCGGCTCTTTAATTGAGTTTTGATTCACTAAAATATGACAACTAAACTTGACATACCAACGCTTGGTGGGTTCAACCGAGCTATGCTCTAACAATACCAAGGGAAACAATAATTTGGTTATCATTCGTCATCAGTTTGGATCATGTTGCTGAGTTGTCTTTAACCTGAAGTTGAAGAATGTGAAGATGGATTCATACTCGTTCTGCCTTAGTTGTTTGTTACAATAAGGATCGGGGGAAATCTCGTAGTAGGTTTCATTTTTTGAAGTATTGATCGCTGTCCAGGATTTGATACGTTCCACAAATGAAGAGTTTGATTCTCACTCTTAATATTTGAATTGCGTGTGGCTAAAAATAGTTGTTGGACATTGATCGTTGGATGGATATGTGATATTGGTTGTGGTGGAGCTATGGATTCCTATTATTATATAAGAAGCAGTTTGTCGATACAGTTTGTAGGGTTTGTTTGTCTGTGTTAAGTATGACATTGTGTCGGGTATAACAATGTTTTTTGGGGTTTCTCTCGTATTATTTCCGATGGAGAAGCTAGATAGTTTGTGATCTTTTGATTCTTGTCGATGACGTTCAGTCGAAGAGTTTTTTGGTTGTACACCATTTGAAGTCGACCGTAGCTGGTTGAAGTGCAAGATCGTTGGAAGAAACAGGTTGGTCTATTTGTGTTCTTGATACGTTCCTATATTGGTAAGACCCGTAGTGAGGAGTTAAAAAGGTATCGCTTGGACACTTCAAGAGTTTAAAGAATAAAGATACAATACTACACAATGTGTATGGTGGTGTGGCTACAAGATAGCGCATACTATTTAGGAGAAAACACGGTGCATGAATTTGACGGGGCTCCAATTTCGGCGTGTTTTTCAATCAACCTTTTATTATCGATTGGCTATTTGATTTCCCGATGATCAGTGTGAGACTTTCTATTGGAGAGGGCTAAATTGTAGCAATGATAATATTTGGGGGTTTGATCGTCTGCTACTGTTATTGAAATTAATATCAATAGCGAAAGAGCCTGTAGGGATGAAGGTAAAGATTTCTTTTGAGAAATTTGGTTCAACAACGTTATAGTGTCCGTCAAGTTATTTTCTCTACATAGCATGAGAAACTAAATACAACAACGTCTTGAATTGCTTGGAGCTTGAGGAAGTTACCAAAAGGTGGCAAAGTCTCAAGGGTGCATAATGACTATAACTAAGTTCGAAGATAGCATGTGGACAACGATCATGTATGATCTGATTGAGTTGGCATGCAATACACCTATAATGATGCCAATCAATGTGGAGTTGTGAACATAAAGGAGTAAGGTGTATTTTCTCAAGATGTTTCATAACGGGTGATCATATGATGATGGTTGGTGAGATGGTCAAGATTTTTCGCCGTGGTGGAGATTTGTACAATCACCGATAGGTTGGATTGTTAAGTCTGAGCTGGTGATGTTCAAGTTTGGTTTGCTCTCTTCTGGTGGAGGTTTTATGGAACAATTTGGATGAACTACATTTCGGTTTGATTCATATTGAGGATATGTAGGCAACTAGTGTGGTGCAATCGATGTTCAGAAGACGGATGAATAACAGTTGATCGTCTCATGCATGGATGCATGATCCGAGGTGGAGAATTGTAGGGAAACGGTGGGTTTCCTAAATTGGGTCAACTTTCATATATAATATGGGTTTCCTAATGGCCATGGTTTCCTTGGGAACCAAGTTTGTGACTCATATATAAGGAGGTCTAGGCTAAGTGTTTTAGCGATGGAATCCTCAATGGAATTCTCAATGGAGATTTGAGGAATTGATTCCACCTCTTGGGGTGGTATGTGAGAGACCTAATGGTAGAAGGAGTACATCATTATGATGCTTATAGAATGCTTATCGATGTTGGAAGATATGTCGTTATGGAGTATTCATATGGAGATGTTGGTAAGACACATTGTTAAGAAGAAGATCATCTTGATGGTGCTGGATTAGATTATTGGTGTTGAGCTGAACGCGTCCATGGTAATCTATATCAGGGTGTGCAGATAAGATCATCTCGTTGTGGTAGATGATGTGGTAAATATTATCACGTATGGGTGAAGACACTACTTTGGATTCTATAAGGTGTTTGTAAGAGTTCTTGTGTTCGGTCACGTTGTGGTGAGTCGATGGGTTGATTAGTCAATCATGATGTGTAATTCTCAGTTGATTCTATAACAAATAAAGAGGTTGTAACCGTTTGGTGGATGTAGACAATATTACACACATTGTGTATATTGTTGAACCACGTTAAATCTGTGAGTACTTTACTTCTTGTTGCTTTGTTTATGGCTTGCATCTATGTGGTTCTCTTTCTCTTCTTCTTATCCTAGATCACAGTAAGGTTCATGGAGCAATCCGAGAGATCAAGTGTTTCTTGTTAGCTAATATGTTTCCGCAAGATTAGCACGTAGATGACTCTGAACCCCAACACTTTTGATGATCTAATCATGGACAGTGGTGCAGGGTATGTGATTAAAGACTATTCGAACAAAACATCCTTTTGCGCTGAGATGGTTTTTGATGTGGCATCTGCCATTGAAGACGAAGCTAGAACCGATCTGGGCAGTTGTCAAGAAAACAATGGAACTTAATGGTGATGTCAAAATCTTGATCGACCAATTTTTATCTGGTGATTTTAATGGTGAATAAAGAACGGATCTTCAAAGATTTTTTTTTTTCTTTCCTTCCGCATTTTTTTTTTCTTTCCTTCGCAATTTAGTGCTTGTTTATTTTCTTTTCATCCTAGACTTTGTAATTCTTTTGCTCATGCTTTAGCTGATTGGGCTAAAATGAAATCTTCCTCCATGTTTTGATGTGTACCTCACATCTGGCTCTTTTGAGGGCCGTCACTCAAACAAAATCTCCATTGGTTTTGATGTATGTGGTCCTGCCATATCCAAAACTAACAAAAATAAAATAAATTACATATAGGGTCGGGAGTTCCAAATGATCCAGAAGATTTAGATAATAATCTTTATTCTTTCCTGGAAAATTAATGATCATCTCCTCTATGAGGGATATAAGAATCTAATACGTGACAACTTGTATCTTAAGAAGCTTAGCCAGGAAGAATAACATGGTATTTTATTCCTCAAATGGACTACATTGTAGACTTCTCCATGCGTATCTAATACTCTAGTCTCTACTGCTGCAACGCATAATAGTACAGACCCAATTCTCCATTCTCTAATCTTTTCCTTGAATGAACAAATACGCGTTCAAATGATGATCAAATCCAGATATTCTTCTTTCTTTCATCTTCTCCACCAGTCTCTCACTAATAATAGAATACAACGTGTATACTTTACCATCCAACTAGACAACTCCATAAATACCAAAAAAAAGAATACTGATCTCTTATCTGTATACATATACACATTTTCCAAATTTAATGTCGTGCAGAAACTTTATTCTACCTTAATTTAACCTTTTAGTTTACCCTGCGACACTTCTGTTTCCAAGGATAGAACGATCATTATAGCTAGTCCACTTTCGCTTTGACGATTGTTTTATGAACAACTTTGGACTGTACTTTAACAAACTAGACTAGAACAAGAAGAAGAACATCTGCGGCTGGAGAAGTGTTGTTGGATTTTCAGACGAGTAAAGAAAGAAAGAATGGCTGAAAGCGTTGGAACACAATTGTACACAATAGCAATAATAATAGGGTTAGTATGTTTTGCAGGTTTAATGGCAGGTCTTACTTTAGGTTTAATGTCTCTTAGTCTAGTCGATCTTGAGGTACTCATCAAATCTGGTCGTCCTCAAGATCGTAAATATGCTGGTATTTCTTTCTTTCTCTGCTCTCTATTTCTTAATTTCGGTTGAGATGGATTGCATTTTTCAATCAATCACCTTAATTTGCTTATGGATTTGAATTTGAGTTACTAAAGTGAGTCAAATCGGTACTGTTTCATTTAGTGGATATTTTTTTTAATGTCTGGGACTAATTAGTCTGTTAATTAATGAGTTGGTTTGTGATTCAATTCTTTTTTGTATTGGGACTTATCTAGTGTTCTTGAATGGAATCACCAAAATTGGCCTTATTTGAAAATTACTATGCAATCTTTTGATTGGGAAGAAGACATCATAATGCAAATTATTGTTTTCCGGACAGCGAAGATATTTCCGGTAGTAAAGAATCAACATCTATTACTATGCACTCTTTTAATTGGGAACGCGTTGGCTATGGAGGTGTGCTATCAGTTACTATTGTAGGTTATTGGATTGTTATTACTGTCTTTTATTTATTTTGGGGTGTTAATGTCTGTATATTGTGTTGCAGTCTCTCCCGCTTTTCTTGGATGAGCTCGTGGCTCCTTGGGCTGCTGTTCTAATTTCCGTGACTCTAATTCTCATGTTTGGAGAGGTGCATATTGATTGAACTCCACAGTATACAAGTTGTTTACAGTATATGGTTAACTAACATAATCTATTTGCAATTATGTATTTCAGATATTGCCACAAGCTGTCTGCACTCGCTATGGTATGAAGGTGGGAGCGATGACAGCACCCTTTGTTCGTGTTCTGCTTTGCTTGTTTTTCCCAATTGCTTACCCAATTAGTAAGGTAAAATGGGGTTATTTATATATTCTACTGAAACGTTGTGGATCGGTCATATAAATGATTTGTTTCGGTTCGGAATTTTAGTTTTAACAGATGATCTGTTTCTTTGTAGATGTTGGACTGGATGCTGGGTAAAGGTCATGCTGTCCTTTTACGGAGAGCAGAGCTCAAGACATTTGTTGATTTTCATGGGAATGAGGTAATAATCTATAGTAGTTGGTCACAATCTAGTGTGCTGTTTTTACTTCTTCAGTCCTGGCTTTTTAAACCTAGCTGTAAAATCAGTAGTTAGTAGCAACAAAATACCAGTATTTGAATATGTCTGGAGGCAGGAATGCTTCCAGCTATAACAACTACTAATGGTTACGAACTTACATCTCTGTTGTTTGAATGTCTAGTACAGAGGGTTACAACCATTCTAAATCTAAGGAGCTACACACTTCTTAAGTGTAATAATAATTCACTTGTAGAAAAAAAGAGAAAGCGGTAAGCTATTCCATATGAGCGTACTAAAGAGGGTGATACAGGAGTATTTATGGTTAGAGTTTGCATGTACGTAGTGTTTGCATGGAATTTAGAGATATATCAGTTCACAAGAGTTTCTACCTGTTAGAGTATCCTAATTTAGGATGTTTTTGCAGTTTCCTAAGTATTTTTTCTTTTATATTAAGCTTTCTAATGAGGAAGGTAATCATCATGCATAAGGGGTTGCTGAAGAAGCAGAAAGTAAAATTAAAAAAAAGTAGAAGATGTGTCTGTGTTATTGAATTCAGAAGTTAATAATAAGAAGCTTAATCTAATTGTTCTTTTTGTTTCTGTTTCTCTTATTTGGTCATTCATTTAATTACCTCAAAAGGATCTCTTGATTTACTTTGTATCGAAAGGAGACAAATCCTGAAATTGGTAATTCTGACTGTTAAAGTAAATTCCAATAACAACATTTAACTAATGAACTTTCTGATGTCAACTTGTTAATTTTGTTGAATGTGGTTGATATTAAAAAGTTACTGTTCATTGTTTAATATTTTACCAAGATTTATGATGTCAGCTTCGGTATTATGTTCCATAACCATTTAACCATAAAATCAATGGTTTCTATCTGTGTTTTGTGCTTGTCGTGTGGCCCCTTTTAACAGAAGAAACCTTGTTGTTTTATGTAATGTTCAATAGGCTGGAAAAGGTGGGGACTTAACACATGATGAAACTACCATAATTGCTGGTGCTCTCGAGATGACTGAAAAGACGGTGAAGGATGCCATGACTCCCATTTCCAGCGCATATTGCATTGATCTAAACTCAATTCTTGATTTGTGAGTTTTCTTATATTACTGCTCAGTTTCTCATGTGTTTTAGTCCTCTTTCTTAGTGTTGACACTTTAGGTGCCCTGTTTTTTTAGGGAGACGTTGACTGCGATAATGACAAATGGACACAGTAGAGTTCCTGTTTATGCAGGCAACCCCAAGAACATAATTGGGCTTGTTTTGGTAAGTTAATTTGCTGTTGTCACTTATTGTTTTACATCCATTTCATTTACTTTCTAATCTGTCCATTGTTGCTGTCTTGGTTTTTCTTTCCTGTTCTGCTAGGCAATATAGCTGGTGTTCTCAGAAAGGAATAACGTGTTTCTGATTTAGATTTTCTGCAGTTCTGAGAAAGTGATCTCTAGTTTTTTCTTGTTCTTTTCTATAAATTGCATAGCTTTGGCCCAACAGTCTAGAGTTCGCTTGATTAATTTTTCTTTTGATTTTATAAATTTGTATTGTAACTATTAATGAGATACTGATTGGGTGTTCGAATACCCAAAACTCATCTCAGACTTGATCATGCAATTTGCTTGCTGTCAAGTTTGGAGTTCAACAGTTTATGCTATGTTGTTTGCGGGGTGTCGTGAGTCCAGCCAACCTTTTGAGTTTTTCTCATATAATCTTAGATCTTCTGATCTGTGGTAGATGTTTTTTTTATCCATGAAAGTAATTTATCTCTTTGCTACTTGTGATGCTTGATTTTGCAGGTCAAAAATCTATTAACAGTTGATTCAGATGACGCAGTTCCTCTGAATAAAATGATCATACGGAAGATTCCTCGGTGAGAAAAACTTCTCACTCGTGATATTATGCTTTACTATTCATCACCCAAGTTCTCTTTTGCTCTTGTTTCAGATGTGAAAACCATCTTTTGTTATAAACTAGTCTGGCTCACCAAGGCCTGTTGTAGCTTCCATGTTTTGCAACTATATCAAAAAGTTGAAATAATAAAATGTGCTAGAAAAAATGTCACTTGATATATCCTGCCTAAGTGATACACAATGAAAACTCTTTTAGCAGTACCCAAAGCTCGTGGGACAAGTAGTCACTCAGTTTTTCATTTTTAGTAGGATTAGCGGATGACCCTGGTGATGTCAAGTGTATACTAGAACTATATGTCCAATTACTGGACCCTACTTACAACCAATGATTTATCTTGTGGGACGCAAGTTGGACCTAACTTTACTATCTTGTGCAACTTCTACTCCCTTTAGTCTGGACAATTGGGAAGTGTGGAAGAACAACAAGCTGGAAGGCAAGCATACAAGTTTTCAAATTTTGGTTTGGATGAACTTTCATGTAGGATTGTGTCACTTCATATTGTCAATAATTCCAAGCTAAATTTGTTATGCTGCACTTCGGCCATCAGTCTCTAGAAGTTCGTTCCTGAAATACTAACAATCATTTTTCGTGGGGTGTCATTAATATCATTTTTGCTTAGCCACCTATTTGTTTTTTTTGTTATAATTCAGGGTTCCAGAAACAATGCCTCTTTACGATATTCTGAATGAATTTCAAAAGGGTCAGTCACATAGCTATTGTGATTAGGGATCATAATGAGACAAATGAATCAAAGAAGGCTAAGGAGATCAAATACATTGAGACAAAGTTGCATGGTAAGAAGCTGAAGGATTCATCTGTTACCACTGCACAAGGTGAGGAAAAATCTAGCTAACAACTGCCATTGCGTGAGGCTGCCACATCTCTAAATCATGTAAATTAGAAATAAATTTATTTTTTTGGATTGCAGAACACAAAGGTTTAAACCCCCACGTTCCTGGAGTGAAACCAGAGTCTCGTGGATCTCAGGTAGCAGTTACAGGCAACGATGGAAATCAACAGTCAAAGAGTCGTCCTTTGGGTGCTTTTGGGTCAAAAAAGCAACATAAAGGTTGCTCACATTGCATTTTAGATGTTTTGAATTCTCCGATTCCAGAATTTCCACCGAATGAAGAAGTTGTGGGTGTAATTACCATGGAGGATGTGATTGAAGAACTTCTGCAGGTATGCACATCTTAAGAAGCTTTGGTTCATCATAAATCAACCACAATATATAAGTACAAAGTACAACTTCAAGTTTTCAACTATATAAGCATTTATGCCTCTTCCTCTTTTACACTACAGAAAAAAAAAATTCAAAGAGTTTTATGGTTCATGCGTTTGACTGTGAAATTTTATTGCAGGAGGAGATACTGGATGAAACTGATGAATATATAAATATCCATAACAGGTACTTAACTTCACTCTATTTCTCCCCTACTTTCTGAATGTAAGTCTTCAAACTCAATTAAATTTGTACTGATATTTGGGTGTACAGGATAAAAGTGAACATGCAAGGAAAAGTTCCAAGCTTGAACTCGCCAGAACCTTCTCCCATCTTTTCGTCAACTGGATACACGCACACACCAACATTGCAAACGCCTTACAATTTCGAGCACTATTCACCTGGCTCTCAAAATAATAAGGCTTAGATCATTATATATACTCCGTATTATCTACTAGCTTAGATTACAGAGGAAAAGCGTTGTAAATTTTTTGTACTATTCGAACCCTATGATGATGTTTTAGTTTGGACCCTTTAAAAATCTGAATACAAAGTTCCAAACAAGTATGAGGCTAATCGGCCATTGCATCTCGTTCATACAAATGCAATGACAGTTTAAACATGCATCTGATCATACTACCTCGAAGCCAAATTGGAAAATGAAAGTATCACTTTTCCTGAAACATAAGGCTTGTCCCAGGGGTGCGCATCCAAAGTTCGAAAGTATCACCTTTCCAACTCAGAAATTAAACTTAAGGCATGTACCCAGCCGGGCGTGCGCATCCAAAGTCTCCGACCAGTCCTTTTACCAAACCAAAAACTTTACAGACCCGTTGAGAGCGGTAATCTTACTTTCCTTCTCTCTAGTCTCTACTCTCTAGTACTACTAACCCAGTTGCGGAGGTTTATTACCAGCTCAGACAAGTATGGAGCTCACAGTGCTGGAAGAGTGAGACTATTGGTCAGCTACAGTCAAACACCAATCTGTGAGCTTTTTCTTTACAAAAACATTCAAATAATCAAATCCTTTGCTCTCTTTTTTGAATTATTGAATTGTTTTTGTGTAATTAATAATAAAAATGAGAAAAAGTTGATGCAGTTGGTGTATATTACACTCTACCCCCAAATCAGCTGATTATTAGTTCTACCAAGTACCTCTTTTTCATTTTCCAAATCTGGGTACTTTACAAAATTCCTCCTTTTCTAGTTAAATCTTACTTAATTTTTATATCAATTCTTTACTTGCTTAGGATCTACTGATGTTTCTCAATCTTGTGGGGAGGTTCAAAGTTTCATAGATTTTGTCAAAATTCTTCTTCATTTTACAGTTTGTGATCCTGCTGCTATTTAATTGGAATTCTGAAAATGGCAATATCCAAGTTTGGTAAGAATATGAAAAGACCATATGGGTTTTGTGTGAAGATGACAGCAGTAGCATTACTGGGTCTTTGTTTTATCTTCATTTGGTCTACATTTTCATCATCTTCTAATTCTTTAACTTATCAAAGAGATAGTTTTGGTGATATTGCTGAACCTGCTGTAGCTAATTACAAGCTAAGTTCTAAGATTCATCCTAAGAAGAGTAAACATGATGATGGTGTTGGTAATAAACAAGAGAAAGTGAAGTCTGTTTGGGGTGACAAAGATAAGAAAAAGGACCAGAAAGTTGTACCTGTGATTACCCATCACAAAGGGAAGGAGAAAGATAAGAAAAAAGTTGTAGAGGTGATTAAGCCGAAAGAACAAGTTTCGGCGGCTTCGAATAGTACTATTGAGGTGGAGAAATCGGACGATGAGAATTCGGAGAAGGAAAGTGATGGGGAAGATGAAATTGATGATAAGGAAGGGGTGGATGTTGAAGGAGAAAATAATGGGGAGACTGGAGGAGAAGTGGGTGTGGAAGGACAAGAAAATAGGGAGAACATTGAAGATACTGAAAATGCTGAATCGAAAAAAGTTGGGAAGGTGAAGAAGAAGTTAGGACCTGTATTTGAGTCGAATGTGCAATATACATGGAAAATGTGTAGTGTTAGAAGTAAATACAATTATATGCCGTGCACCGACGTAGA
Source organism: Papaver somniferum (assembly GCF_003573695.1). Classification (NCBI taxonomy): domain Eukaryota; kingdom Viridiplantae; phylum Streptophyta; class Magnoliopsida; order Ranunculales; family Papaveraceae; genus Papaver; species Papaver somniferum. The sequence goes on along the minus strand of NC_039363.1, from coordinate 102,128,068 downwards.
GAGTTCTGCTGGGAAGTTGCAAATTTATAGGCATCATGAGAGGAGTTGCCCAAGAACGCCTCCAATGTGTTTGGTTCCACTTCCTCCAGAGGGGTATAATACACCAGTACCTTGGCCTGATAGCAAATCGAAGGTATATTAGGAGTTCAATCTCATTTTGTGTGTTAAAGTTTGTTGCAGGTATTATGTTGTTGGTCTCTTACTTTGGAAAGTGTAAACGGTTTTGCAGATATTTTACGGGAATGTGGAACACCCAAAACTTGCTTCATTCATCAAAACTCAAACTTGGCTCATGCAGTCGGAAGAATATCTTACCTTCCCTTCAAACCAATCTGAGTGGAAGGGTGGAGTTCTTCACTACCTTGATTTCATTGAAGAGGTGAATCTTATTTCTCCTTGTCCCAATAAAAGTTTTCTATCTTGTGTACTCAATGGTTTTCTTCTAGTTAATATCCTGAGTAGCATATTGGAATGTTGATAACAATTTCCCCACTAAGTGCCACTCGACTAACTTAGAAGTAGGAGATAGTCGCAATCTGACATAATTTAGCTATGATGGAGATTCAAATTTCTTGTCTATTTAGCAAGTGGTGGTTCTGAATCTTTGGATCTATAGACTACAGGGTCGCCAAGGTACAGGTTTCTGGCCATTGATGTGTGCACTATTCGTAGTAGATGCTAGGACTGAAGGAGCTAATTAGTTTTAAACATACGTTTCAACATGTTATTTGATTTCTGGCCATTGATGTGTGCACTATTCAGAGTAGATGCCAGGACTGAAGGAGCAAAATTTTAAACATATGCTGACAAACAATGATATAGAATCATACAGGTTTCACAGTTTTACTTGGTCTGCTAAATTACTCCAGTGTAATCTTATATTCTTAGTTTTTCCTTGAAACTTGTTTGGCTTAAGTAGATGGTACCAGATATAGAATGGGGAAAGAACATTCGCATAGTACTAGACCTTGGATGTATGGATTCAAGCTTTGGGGCTACTCTACTTGACAAAGAGGTATTGGCATTATCACTAGGGTTGAAGGATGACTTGACAGATCTTGCACAAATTGCACTTGAGCGAGGTTTTCCTGCAGTTGTGAGCCATTTTGGAACAAGAAGGCTTCCTTTTCCAAGCGGTGTATTTGATGTTATACATTGTGGGGAATGCAGCATACCCTGGCATTCTAATGGTTTGATATTTTCTCCTTTTTTTTGTCCAGCATCAAATTCATTTTGGTTTACTGATCAGTAATATTTTGAACATTTTTGTATTCCTTAAAGGTGGGCGGCTACTTCTAGAAATTAATAGAATACTGCGGCCTGGAGGATACTTTATTTTGTCGAAGAAACATGACAACATTGAAGACGAAGCAAGTGAGGCTTCCTTTTTGTGTTCTTGATTCTTCTGTACTGATGCATGTCATTGATAAGAAGGACTTTATTCTCATCCCTAATATTATCTTCCCTTTGTTTTTCCTCCAGAGATGCTGGATTTGACCGCATCGATCTGTTTTAATATCCTTGCTCATAAAACTGATGAAGTCAGTGATTTGGGCGTTAAAGTATATCAGAAACCGGATAATAATGCCATATATGAGTTGAGAAGGAAAAAACACCCTCCCCTCTGCAAGGAAAATGAGAAGCCAGATGCAGCCTGGTAAGTCTTCTGTTTTTACCTTGACTTTAATCTAGCAAGAGTACTACTGCTAACTGGAACTGAATTGAGAAACAAAACGTCAATGATTGTACCACTCCCCCTTTGTGATTAGAACTTTTCATCTTCACAGGTATGTTCCAATGAAAACTTGCTTACACACCATCCCAGCTTCCATTGAGCAAAGGGGAACTGAATGGCCCGAGGAATGGCCTAAGAGGCTTGAAACCTTTCCCGAATGGTTGGGCAACACCGGAAAGTTGGCTGCAGACACAGAGCACTGGAAAGCTGTTGTTGAGAAGTCGTATCTTGTTGGGTTGGGAATCAATTGGTCAAATGTCCGGAACATAATGGACATGAAAGCTATTTATGGAGGGTATGTACCTGATTATGTGTTCTTGTGTTAGTAGGATTTTTTTGGTTAATCTTTTTATTTAACTATAAAAGAAAATCTGTTCATAAATCTGCCTTTACAGATTTGCAGCTGCCCTTGCACAAAAAAACGTGTGGGTGATGAATGTTGTCCCTGTCAATGCTCCTGACACACTTCCTGTGATATACGAACGGGGGCTTTTGGGTGTATACCATGATTGGTGCGAGTCATTTGGGAGTTATCCAAGAAGCTATGACCTTTTGCATGCTGATCATCTCTTCTCACGTCTTAAGAACAGGTTCTAATTGACCTGACACTTGATAGTTTTTCTTTCTAAGTGACCTGACACTCTTGTGTTTGCTATGTTTCCCTCGTGTAACACATATTTGTGTCCATGGAGTTTTCTCATTAGATACTGAAACAAAGCAAAGCAAAGAGTCTAAATCATTGTATCATTTTTGTTATGTAAATTAGTTGGTCTGCTCTATTAGTGGTGGCGGATCAAATCATAACTTTGTTTAACGAATTGGGTTTCAGGTGTAAGCAACCTGCGGGGATCGTGGTTGAAATGGATCGACTATTAAGACCCGGAGGTTGGGTAATTATAAGAGACAAGTCAGAGATTCTGGAACCATTGGAGGCAATCTTAAAAAGTCTTCACTGGGAGATGGTAATGACATTCACCCAAGATAAGGAGGGTATAATCTGCGCACGGAAAACCACATGGCGACCTTCTTAAACTTTCATGTAAATGAAGAAGTATCATTGAGCTTGCCACATCAAATTTCTACATTAATTGAAGGGGGAGAAGTATTAGAGCTTGTGTTTCCCGCGGAACTTCGATCAAACTACAGTAACTGAGGTAGATATGTTGTTTTCATAGTAAATTGTAGGAAACGCTGTAATCTTTTACTTCCCATTCTCACACTCATGAGAAATATATGAACAGCTTTCCTTTTCACATCAATGAAAATCATTTTTTCCACTAGTTACCTTTTTTTTCTCGAGATTATATGTGGAATGCATCAAACAAGCAGATATTCTAGTTGGAGTTCAGGTTACAGAGAAATGCCTTTGTGACTGATTTTCACTTGTTTACTGTCAGATAAAAAGGCTTTGCCATTATTTGACTGCCACTTCTAGCAGAATTATATTTTTGGGAATAAATGATGCAGCACAAACTATAAATGAACCCGTCATTTTTAGCAACTGCAGCAGAAGAAAATTTCATATCCAGAACTGCTGCAAGAGAAACCATCAATTTCTAGTGTTGAAAAACAATCTCCTAGCTTATTAAGACCATATGGTAAACCCTACTAGTACAAACAAAAACTACTGAAACAGTAACCGTTAAAATATAAGGTGAATTTTTGATATCTTTACATAAGAGTGAAAAATGAAGTCGGTAGTTTTTCAGCAATTCACATCTGTATTTCCAGAACCAAAATTCCAGTAAGATACCTCCTCATTCAAAAGCCAAAGGCCATTGAGCAATGCAGTTATGAACACCGTGAAACTAGCGGCGGATCGCAAAATAATTTTTTTGTTTCTACCTTTCACCAAGTCGACTCAAATGTGAACCTTTCCACTTTAGGTGTCCGTTAATTGATCAATTACTTTTGATGCTAAGAATAATTACCTTTGGCATTACTGATTGCTCCATAAAAGTATACAGTACAACCAAGCAAATAGTCGGATTTTCATCCTACAAAAACTAGCCCTGTAATGATGAACCTCGAGTGCATACTGCCACATCGGTGAACTATCATGACGTGATAGTGGGTAAAGTAAGACAAATGATAGGTCGGTAAACGTCATGGATCCAGCCAGCAGCAATTTTGTTTTTGTTTTCAACTAGGTCCGGATGAAACCTGTATCTTTTGGTAGTTATGCTAAAAATAAACTTAAGACAGGATTGCACGTAAGACATATATGATCTAAATCAGCTCGTCACGTCCTTGTGTCGTTCGAATCCTCAACTCCCACGACGTATGTTAAAAACTAACTAACTAATTAATTATACAATTCACTCATTCTCTTTTCCCTTTCACCACCTATATATATCCGCCTTCTTCTATGCTCTCTATATCTGATCTCTCATGGCTGCTGCTGTTTCTTGCAAGTCAACAAGAGGAAGAGATAATCATCACGCAATCACAATGAGCAAAACAGTATCAATAATAGCTGATGAAGTTTCATGGTGGTGTGCTCTATTATTGGTATGTGTGATCTTAGTAACTGCTATCAAGGAGATTAATTCTATTTCTACTGATCATCAAAATATTGGTCATGGTCATGATGAGATGGTGATGATCAGTACTGGAAATAATGGAGATGGTATGAGTAATCATTTCTCGATTGGTGGTAATAATAGACCATGTGAAGAAATCTATGTGGTTGGTGAAGGTGAGACATTAAATACAATTAGTGATAAGTGTGGAGATCCATATATAGTTGAAAGAAATCCTCATATTCACGATCCTGATGATGTTTTCCCTGGACTTGTTATCAGGATCATACCATCAGACGCTCCTAGTATGGAAAATGTTGTCTGGTAATTAAAATGTTTAAAGCTCTAGGCACATTTGTTTTAAATTCTTTGATTGTAGAGTGAGAGAAATGCAAGTTTGCATATATACATATATATATATATATATATATATATATATATATATATATATATATATATATATATATATATATATTTCCAATCGATGAAAAAGGTTTTAAGTATCTAAATATGTATCCAGACCTCTTTGCAAGTACAATTTGTTGATCTTGTCGATCGGATGATCTCACACCTGTTTAAGTTTATCAGCTTTCTCATTAATATTTATGTGTATTTTTATAATTGGGGGAGGATTTATGCAAATTTCACCCCCAATTTTCTTATAAAACAGGTATACAGTGAATATAAAGCTATGTTTTTTTCGGTGATATATTTTTTTTTAGTGAAGGAGCCGTTGACATGGTTATAAGGACATAATTTTAGCGTCATTTTTTCTACCAAACCCAATCAACAATGAATTTGAAGCTAAAATTTTGGTGACATGTTCCTCATATAAAACTCTACATTCCTCGTATAACCATGTCAAATTTATTGAGATTGTGTTTATTCATTACTAAAGAAGACTCCAAGCCCACGACCTTCTTCCAATATTACCACACCAAGTTTGTTAATAAAATTTTACCGCTTCTGCCTCAAGAAAAGAAAGAAAAAAAACTCGACTATCATTAAATAAATTTGTCGGCTTAAAGAGGGTGCTTCTATATTTTAGAAAGCGTTGGTTGTGAGAGATGTCGTCACGTTGCATTCTTTAAATCTTTGTAATGCTTATTTCCTTGTTCATTCAAATAAAGGGATGTCCATTTGAGTTATTTCTAAATAAAACATCATGTCACAATCAAAGTGTCCTTATGGTTACGCCAAAACATGAATAAGTCAATTCTCAACATTGCATTGTCGATGAAGATATGGATTCAACTGTTCAAGTATTAACGATTTAAATTCACTAGAATAATTGGCTCATTATTTTCTCTAAAATGTTATTCCTTTGACATTCATTAGAGACAATATGGGGTTTAGTCGGTGGTAAAAAGTTTGAGCAAAGGTCAAACTTTATCTTGTGCAAACTTGTTCCTAAAGTTTAGCAAGTTAAGAGCCAAGTTAGGAAAAATAGCTTGTTCCTAACGCTAAGGTTTCTTGAGGGAAAAGTTTGTGTTCTCTATATATAGGACTAGAATTGTAGGTTTGTAGACATCCAACCTAGAAGAGTGGTCAAACCTTGTGCTTAGGTTTTTGGTCTCTTTGTTAGGGAGGATCGTGTGCTACCGTGAATGTCAATATCGGTGTGAGAGAAAAAATTGTAGAGAGAGGATTTTGGTGTTCTAGGGTTTAGGGTTTGGGGCTTTTCCCTGAACCTAGTTTCTAGTGTTTTCATGTTTCTCCTTTGTTACTAGCGACAATGAAGACGGTGTAGAAGAGGAGACATGAGGCTGGTTTGGAGAATGGAGTTGGTTTCTATGGTTTCTTCAATGGTGTTCTCGGGTATGTCTTGTTAACTCTTTGGTCTTGTCTTGGGTTAGGGATGGCCATTTGCCCCACCCAAACCCATCCCCGTGAGTACCCCCCGTTTGAGTAAGGTTTTACCCGTATAGATGGGGACGGGGTTGGGTATGGGTAATACCCGAATTCTAAGCTATGGGGATGGGGCGGGGAAGGGATTCAAGGTCCCCTCCCCATACCCGCCCCGTACCTTTCATATTATAGAGGTTTAGACTTTTATGCAAGAATTTGTATTCGACTTTTATACTTCCTCCATTTAATCGAGATTTCATTCATTTATTATATTCTTGATCGTTTTTGTACATTCATCACTTTCGCTCTTTTGTTGTGATCAGATACATTCTTTAAAGGTTAATATACAAAAAATGAAGCATATAATGAAATGGTTAACTTGGACGAAGATAGAATGAGAAAAAAAAAAGTAGAAAAAATAACAAGTCATTAACAGATTTTTTTTGTTCACTTTAAGATAAATTACTGAATTTAAGATTCTAGAATGCATTGTCCTTACGTTTAATTTTTGTTTGAATCATATTTAAGTTTTGATTATAAATTTTTTTATGTATTTGCTCAGAGTTACGGGTAACCCACGGGAAACCCGCCCCGTATGGGTATCCCCCATACCCGCACCCAATTCATGCGGATAACGGGACGGGTATGAGTATTTTTTTAAGGAATGGGGCATTGAATGGGATTGGCATACCCGCCCCATGACCATCTCTATCTTGGGTTGCGTAAAGAGCCTGTAATGGCCTTTGATTTTTATGGAAGTTTTCTGGTGGTGTTGGCCGTGGATGTAGCTTGTAAAGGTGAACCACGTATATCTTGTGTTGTGGTTGTGTTTGTGTGCTTCTTTATCTTCTGTCTATTTCTTATTATTTCTCTCACATTTGGTTCAAATCACCAATTACCCTTTGTGATCCTGATTTCCGCTGCACTCGGGGTGCCAATTTTCCCAACAATTAGTATCAGAGCAAGGATGGGATGGTGTGATTGAACCTAGAATTGAACGATGGTTTATTGTTCGGGTGGAGAAATATGTTTTTTGAAGATAATGTTTCAACTGGTGTTTACACAACGATGGATTTGTAATGTGATTTGCAAATCGTGGAGGTTCAACTTGGTAGAAGTGTATGTTCTTTGTTCAGTTTTATGTTGTAGTATGGGATGCATATTAAGGCTTAATGAGGTGGAATACATATTTACTTCTTGAAGAGTGTTAGTAATCATACACTATAAAGAATGGGTTACAAAGTTTGTAGAAAGGATGAGGTCGTGTGGTATCATGTAGAAGCAAGACCGGCAATGCTTCGAAGTTATGCACGAGATGTTGTAGATTTATGTTATTAAGTCTATGTTAAAGTATTCTTGATGGCTTGCACGTAATATCAAGAATGTGTCCGATCTCGGAAGCATGTACCAAGATAATATGGGAATTCACATGGTATATATTCTAAGCGAGTATGTTGGGTATGATGATGGTAAAAATTATCAGATTGGTGATGGCTTTGTGAATCACTTGAAGGATTAAGCCTGTTAATCACAATGGAGATGTCTGATGGTTTTTTTCAGATACACGATAATCATGACATGTGCTGGAGTATGGTATTGAAGCTAATTTTTCCTTTCTGGTTAGAGTTCAATATGTTGTTAGCTTACTGGTTAGGTGGAGCTAGCGGTGATTCTTCTGGATGGTTTTCTTGGTGATCTATGGTGGAGTCTGTGCAAGGATTCGTTGATAGTGATTGCAGATTTTCATGGTGTTTGTGAAGCGTGGCTAGTTTCACAAGTGTTCTTAATGAAGAAGATGGTTTGAAGACTTTTATCAACTTCATGATGTTTTGGTCGAAGAGATGGTTCTATGAAGATGGAAGTTCGGGTTTAAACTTCAAAAGTAATTTTACGGGTATATAGAGATGGTGAAAAACTCTGGTGGAAGATGAAGGTAATTTCCTATGATCGTCTCATACTTGAAAGCATGATACGAGGTAGAGAACTGTGGGGTTTAGTAGTGCAAAGTTTGACCAAAGGTCAACTTTTATCTTGTGAAAACTTGTTCCTAAAGTTTAGCAAGTTAAGAGGCAAGTTAGGAAAAATAGCTTGTTCCTAAAGCTAAAGTTTCTTGAGGGCAAAGTTTATGTTCTCTATATATAGGACTAGAATTGTAGGTTTGTAGACATCCAACTTAGAAGAGTGGTAAAACCTTGTGCTTAGGTTTTTGGTCTCTTTGTTAGGGAGGATCGTGTGCTATCGTGAAGGTCAATATCGGTGTGAGAGAAAAACTTGTAGAGATAGGATTTTGGTGTTCTAGGGTTTAGGATTTGGGGCTTTGCCCTAAATCTAATTTATAATGTTTCCATGTTTCTCCTCTGTTACTAGCGACTATGAATACGGTGTAGAAGAGAGGACATGAGGCTGGTTTGGAGAATGGAGTTGGTTTATATGGTTTCTTCAATGGTGTTCTCGGGTATGTCTTGTTAACTCTTTGGTCTTGTATTGGGTTGCGTAAAGAGCATGTAATGGTCTTTGATTTTAATGGAAGTTGTCTGGTGGTGTTGGCCGTGGATTTACGTAGCCTGTAAAGGTGAACCACGTATATCTTGTGTTGTGGTTGTGTTTGTGTGCTTCTTTATCTTCTGTCTATTTCTTATTATTTCTCTATGTTTGATTCAAATCACCAATTACCCTTTGTGATCCTGTGTTTCGCTGCGCTCGGGTGCCAATTTCCCCAACAGACAATTTACAGAAGCATTTCCATTCTCGCCATGAGTTTCCATATGATAACTGTTTGCACAGATTTTGTAGGAACTTAACAAAGCGTGATTAGCTCTTGGTTTTTATTGAGATCATCTAACTTTTAGTCGTTACAACAATTAGGAAATAAAGATTGAGAATTGCTTTGCTCAACTATTATTTGTGATGATCCAATCATCACATGGTATTATACTCCCACTGTGGTTCATTAAAATTAAAATTTTGGAAAGACCTCCGATATTTTTTTCTTCCAGACTTTGGATATTATACTACGTTGAATGACGACTTTCAAATCAACTAAGTAAAAAGATCGTATGTATCACCTCATCAGGTGAATTGATGCCAATGCCCCCTCTCCAAACTTGGTGTCACCTTCGAGGAGTCTGGTTTGTACTAAGTAGCAACAATGACAACAAGGATATTTTCGTATGTATTACTACAAGTTCACATTTATAAAATTATTTATTTTTATTAATTTAGTTCTTAGATTAAGAAATATGTATAATTTGATTATCGTGTTTATATTCGTTGCAGAAGTGTATTAAAATCTCTTTAACCCAAGCTAGTATTCCAGGTTTGATAATAATAATATACCACTTTGTTCAATATCAAACAACAACAAAAATTTATTTTGTCTTATATGTGATACCACATGTAACATAAATCACATATATATATTTTTTAGAGACTTTTGGTTATATAGTTTCAAATAAAAATATTTTTGGCACGAACGACATTACATATTGCATTGTTCATGGGTATGTTCTTTCCCTTTCTGCTCTTCCATATTAGTTCAAATCGAGCTCTTTTTTCTATATCCCAATGAATAAAAACGCACGTTCAAGTATGCCATTTCCAAATGCATAAAAAGAAAAAACTTAACTCCCTTTCATTAATAAAACATACCTTATGTTGTTTTTTATCTCTCCGCAAAGACTGATTTTCTTCTATAGACATCAAAATCGGAATAACCAACAATTAATACCAACAACCAATCAACATTTCACATAATTACAATAAATAATTAAATTTGGAAAATTCACTTGCATTTTCTTGTCATATGAAAGTTTGTCTTTGTTCGAAAATGCTAAAAATCTACCAATTTTATATACCAAAAGTTTTACACCCCAATGTGTCAACTTTTTATTGGCTTACTTTTAAAGCGGAACCCTTGTTTTTCCCTGGTGGGGTAGGGTAAGGATGAAATCTACGGTGGATATAGCTGACACATAGGAATGTGGGGGGGAAAATCCGATAGATGGGTAGCATCTTCGGTCTTTGTTTCTCAACCTCAGTTTTGAAATCAACAATGTCATCAGAGTTTGTCTGCTTATAACAAGGAAAAGTTTAAAGGTGATCCCAACACAAACACTAGTACGGTAAGTATTCTTTTTTCAAAGAGTTTTCACATTATTATTTAAATTCCAATTTTCTTATTTTTTTCTTATATATGAAATTCTTTCTTTTTGTTTTTGTATCCAACATCAAAAGATCTTGTTACTAAAGCAAAGTTTTTGGCAGTAGCCACACTCACTAATATTGGATTTGAGTACAAAGCTGAAGAAGATAGAAGAACCACGCATATCTTTGCAGTCGACAACTGGAAAGATATGTATTTAGACCTCTTTGCAAGTACAATTTTAAGTATCGAAGTATGTATCCAGACCTCTTTGCAAGTATAATTTGTTGATCTTGTTGGATGATCTCACCTGTTAAAGTTTAACAGTTTTTCTAATTAATATTTATGTGTATTTTCTAATCGGGGAAGTATCCATTGACATATTTCTTCCCACACGCACAATTTCAACACCGGTTAACAACGAATATAAAGCCAAGTTTTTTTGGTGATATATTTCTCTTATAAAGCTTTAATTTTTATTGATATTGTGTTTATTCATTTCTAAAGAAGACTCCAAGCCCACGTCCTTCTTGCAATACTACCACTCCAATTTTGTTAATAAAATTTTACCCTCTTCGCCTCAAAAAAGAAGAAAAAAAAACTTGATTATCATTAAATAAATTTATCGGCTTAAAGAGGGTGCTTCTATATTTAGAAAGCGTTGGTTGTGAGAGATGTTATCACGTTGCATTCTGTAATTCTCATTTTTTTTGTTCATTTAATAAAAGGATGCCCATTTGAGTTCTTACAAGACAAACATCATTGTCACAACCAAAGTGTCTTTATGGTTACGTCAAAACCTGCATGAGTTAATCCTCAACATTACATTATCTGTGAAGATATGGATTCAACTATTCAAGTGTTAGTGATTTACGGTTCATTAGAAAAATTGACTCATTATTTTCTCTAAAATGTTATTCCTTTGACATTCATTAGAGACAATTTATAGAAGCATTTACATTCTCGCCATGAGTTTCCATATGATGACCGTTTGCACGGATTTCGTAGGAACTTAACAAAGCGTGATCAGCTCTTGGTTCTTACACATCTCATCTAACTTTTAATCTTTACACCAATTAGGATATAAAGAGTGAACATTGCTTTGCTCGACTATTATTTGTGATGATCCAATCATAACATGGTATTATATTCCCACTGTAATACATCAAAATTAAAATTTTGAAGAGACCTATGGTATGTTTTTCTTTCAGACTTTAGATATTATACTACGTTGAATGACGACTTTCAAATCAACTAAGTAAAAAGATCGTATGTATTATCTCATCAGGTGAATTGATGCCAATGCCTCCCCTCTCCAAACTTGGTGTCACCTTCGAGGTGTCTGGTCTGTACTAAGTAACAACAAGGATATTTTCGTATGTATTACTACAAGTTCACATTTATAAAATTATTATTTTTATTAAATTAATTATTAGATTAATAAATATATATAATTTGATTGTCTTGTTTATACTTGTTGCATAAGTGTATTAAAGTCTTTCTAACCCAAGCTAGTATTTCATGTTTGATAATAATAATATACCACTTTGTTCTAATAAGTATCACCTGAAGCTACCATACACAATATCAAATAATAACAAAAATTTATTTTGTCTTATATGTGATACCACATGTAACATATATATAACATTTGTATCTTTTTCTTTTGATGCAAATTTTTTTATTGATGAGGATTACTGAATTATAGAGTAGTCCTGATCAACACATTCTTGAATTTTCGGTGGAAGATCTGTCCAATAATTAAAACTAGTTCTCATAACTATGGCTCTCTTTACTATCTTATCAGCAACACTATTTGCATTCCTCCTAACTGAGATGCATCTCCAATGCTCCAAAGAACTTAACATAAACTTAATATCAAGAATTAAACATTGGTTTAACTAAAGTAAGTTGGTTCATTGATTGATTTTATTAAAACCTCACTATCATACTCAAAAACAACCTTCTTCAACTTCAGCTTGACTGCAAGAGTAACAACTTCTTCATAGCATCCTTTAAGAAAGTCATGTTGATAATTTCAATAACTTGAAAATCGCTTTGATGAAATATAGTTTGTGAATAACAACTGTATAACATCCTTTAAGAAAGTTTCAATGATTGAAATGAGAGTTTAGAACATGTAACCATCTTTGGATATAAGCATAGTGTGTTTTTGACATTTGTGCATAATTCCAAAACCGGGAACCAAAGTAAGCGTACCCGTACGCGTACCGGCGGTTGTTGGAAATCTGGGAAAGTATGCGTACCTGTACGCATACTGGTGGAAGTTTCATGTTTGTGAATTTCTGCTGGAGTTTGGAAGTGTGAATGGGTATGCGCACCCGTACGCGTACTGGCGTAACCAAACTCGGTCCGGCTACTTAAGTATGCGTACCCGTTTGCATACTTGAGTTGGTTACTTTCTAAAATCAGTTTATTCATGAACTAAAATATTTATATAATAAGGAATGCAATCTTTGCAAACTGTGGCTATAATGTTCATGAATTGATTCGAGTGAATCAAAATCGATTTTGCTTCAATTGTGTCTTGTATACTTATATAAGATCTAAGCAATTGAACAACTCTCTAACTAGTTCATTTGAGTCATTTGGACCAGTTATGGTGAAGATGAATAAGGTTGATATGAAAGTGCTCATATGGCTAACCATTGATTCACTATTGTTGAACCAACTAAAGGTACACATTTAGGTACGGTTACTCAACCCTAAATGAAGTTACATTTCATGTGTGTATAACAACATAAGTTCGATCTAACGGTTGAAAGATATTAGCTTGAATCTAATCAGGTTTTCATCTAACCGTGAATATTGAATGCTTTGTTACCAAGGTAACTTAGATTTCAAACCCTGATTTGGAGATTATATAAAGGAGAACTCTAACAACTGGGAAACCTAATCCCCACACCTTATGTGTGATACTAGTTGTATAAGCTAGAGTCGATTCTCCTTTAACCTTAGGTTTCTATCGAGACCCTGTAGGTTAATGACTTGAAGACTTCATTGGGATTGTGAAGCCAGACCCAACTATTTTCTCTGTAGTTGCGTGATCCAATCTTGATGTTTCTATCGTATTTGAGTACAATCGTAAGATTGGATTGAGATTAATTTCTCCGATATGCAAGATAGAAAAGTAGTCACAAACACATTCCTCTCATCGTTTGTGATTCCAAAATATCTTGTTTCGCTAGTCGATTAAGATTATTGTGAGGTGATTGATATTTCTAGGCTGTTCTTCGGGAATATAAGTCCGGTATATCAATTGGTTCATGTTCACCCTGATTTATCAAAAGACGGAACAAAAAATCATAGGTATTTCTGTGGGAGACAAATTTATCTATTTCAATAGACTTTTCTGTGTGAGACAGATTTGTTTATTAAAGTCTTCGACTTTGGTTCGTAACAACTCTTAGTTGTGGGTGTGATCAGCTAAGGGAATCAAGTGCGTAGTATCCTGCTGGGATCAGAGATGTAAGGAGTGCAACTGTACCTTGAATCAGTGTGAGATTGATTGGGGTTCGACTATAGTCCAGACCGAAGTTAGTTTGTAGTAGGCTAGTGTCTTTAGAGGCTTAATACATTGTGGTGTTCAATATGGACTAGGTCCTGGGGTTTTTTTGCATTTGCGGTTTCCTCGTTAACAAAACTTCTGGTATCTGTGTTATTTCTTTTCCGCATTATATTTTGTTATATAATTGAAATATCACAAGTTGTGCATTGAATCGATCAATTGGAAATCCAACCTTTGATTGTTGATTGAAATTGATTGATCCTTGAACATTGGTTTTTGGTACCGTTCAAGTTATCTCTCTTATATTCAATCGGTCTCGCAAATTATTGTTTGTTTGATTGCAGATTGAATTAAGAGATTGAGATATAACTCTTTGATATACTTTAAGATTGAGTCTAACTGTCTAGTTGATTCTCTTGAAAATATATTGGAGTTAGTCCATACATATTTCTAAGAGAAATACTGGGTGTGGTTGTTAGACCCCCACTTTTTCAATTGGTATCAGAGCAGGCAAACACGCTTAAGACCTTATAAGTATGTGTTTGTAACGATCTGACTCTATGGACAGAAATTCTAACTCCATAAACGTACCACCAGTGTTCGATGGCTCAAACTACTTGTGGTGGAAAATCACTATGCGTGCTTTTCTTCAAGATCGTGATTTTCAAACATGGGTACGTGTTGTTAATGGCTATGATTCTCCGGTTAATACAGAAGGCGATGTATCTATCCCTATGGTAGATATAGTCCAGAAGAATCCTTTCTGCAAAGCAAAATTCAAACGGCTTAAATGTCATCATACATGCCATTACCCCAGATCTTCAGTATCATGTGACTACGTGCACGAAGTCTAAAGAAGCATGGGATATCTTAGAAACCGTATTTGAAGGGAATACCTGTGAAAAGAAGTTAAGATTCAAAACCTAAATTCTGATTGGGAAAACCTTCGTATGGCATATGAAGAATCATTTGATGAGTTTAATCACAAAGTGTCTGAAATTGTTAATGCATCCTTTGCGTTGGGTAAGACTATTCCTGAAAAGGGCATTGTGATGAAGATTCTCATCAGATCGCTGCCATCCAGATACGATTCTAAGAAGCATGCCATCGTTGAAGGAAATAATCTCGCAACGCTTTCCAGAAATACTCTGGTTGGGAAGTTAAAGATCTTTGATCATGAGCATACATCCAAATATGGGAAAGATGTTGCTTTAAAAGCACCAAAGAACACTAAATTACTTGCTAAAAGTAAAAGTGTTTGCATCTCTGAAGATGATCTTTCTGAGGATGATTCATCAGATGAAGATCTTGACAATTCGGTCTCGTTGATCACAACACGGTTTAGAGACCTTCTTTTGAAGAGAAGTAAACAGTTCTCAGAGATAAATCCAGGTCATCAGATAAACCCCATAATTGTGTTCCTCCTAAAAACAGGGATAATAATGAAACTGATGACGAGGATATGCCTCAGTGCTTTAAGTGCAAAGGTTTTGGTCATTTGGCAAATGAGTGTCCTAATCGGAAAAAATACACTAGAACAAAGGTCTAGCTGCAACTCTTGATGAAATCTCTGACAACTATGATTCTAATAAAGACGAAAAATCAAGTATTACGCTTCTTTGTGAAAATATTTGATTTTGATAATTTTAGCAATACATACATCAATATCGATAGTTTTTCAGAAGAGAACTCAACCAATCTGGAAGAAAAAATTGACCTTTCCATTGGAAACTCTTTGTCTAACTTTTCAGGTTCCACTATGTGTCTAGCAGCTTGCACATCTCAGGCGTCTGAATCATATTCCAGGTTGACGTGCTCGTATTTTTCACTCAAAGGTCATAAAATGTCAAAGTGTTTCAATAGCAGCTTGCACATCTCGGGCGTCTGAATCATATTCCAGGTTGACGTGCTCGCATTTTTCACTCAAAGGTCATAAAATGTCAAAGTGTTTTAAGTACAAACACAAATTGAGACATGTCAACAAACTTCAAAGAAGAGCGAAACCATTAGCAAACAAGCTCAAACTTGTTCAAAATACCGCTGAGGTATGTAAGATTCTATCTTCGTCGAAGAAGTTAGTTTCCAAGGATAAGACAAGACCATTAGGAAAAATTTTATGGTCTAAACACGACGAGAAACAGTGTTCTATGAATTCCGATCATGGTGGACATATTATTGTTCACCCCAGCACAATTTTAATTGTGTTGGTGAGTGCATCTTGTCTCATGTGCCTGATCGAAAGAGACAAGATTCTGCACATCTCAGGCTTTAGAAAAAGAGAAATGGTTTTAAACTTGTTTTTTTTTTTAGGTTTATCTTTTTTGCAATATTGGAATTCTTCCATATCTAATTTATATTGGAAAGGACTTCCCTGGTCAATCAATAAAAGAGGGTTATTCTCGACACTTCTACCCTTCTTATGGTTGTGAGTTGTGCGTGCACAAACCGGTGTTTAAAGGTTTTGTAACCCTGCATTCCTTTTTCCTTCTCTGTAAATCTTTTTTATCTTGAGACTACTTGTTGAGCTTAAATTTGATTTCCTCTCACAAACCCATACGCATATGGGTACTCCAAGCATCATGTCTTCTGATGGAAAAGATGTCAATATGATTGTTAAGCCATCAATCATGAAGGAAAAAGAAAGATCTCCGTCACCTCCAACTTTGAAAAGAAAAAGAAGGAATGTGAGGAATCCAAGAGTTGTTCCTTCAAATTCTCAGAAATTTTATGATGTTCTTGAAGAGTTGAAGGAGACAAGGAAGGATATTCAACAAATAAAGACTTTTATTATGAGAAATTTTGAAATTCAGAAGTCCCCGGTTCGACATCATCAGCCTAGAAGGTTTTTTGGAATTGACTCCTATCTTCACGAACCATATGTTCCCATGGATATTGACGATGTAGATGGTGGATTTTCGACAAAGGGTAAAATCATAAAACCATAATTGTACATGCTCCTGATCCAGCAATCAGATGAGTATTGAGGCTCATGTCTCTCATCGAAGCATGAAAGCTCAGGCCACAAGAATCTCTGACAGAGAATACTGTCTCTCAGAGTATATGTAGATGTGTAGTCTCTCAGCTGAGGCAACGACATATCTCATAAATACTGAGAAATTTCAGTAATCACTTCTATAAAGAGTCAAAAATGATTGGACGGCTCCTAGATGTATTACTCACTAGTATAGAGCACTACGTATTCAGGACGTCGCAATGTTCCCTGAATTTACAGAATATACATTCAAATCGAGCGTTCTGCTCCAACTGGCTCATACCTCGATTTCCGAATAATTATAATGCTCCTAGACGGCATGCCTGCTAGTATATAGCCATTAATTAATTATTTCTAGTCGCAAGATTCATCAATTGAATTCCTAGAAAATATTCTACGTTCCGTATAGTATTTTGTTACTTCAATTTATGGCTTCTCCCAGTAGAATTCCATGGGTTAGTAATAAATATGTAGCGTACGGGCATCTGAGCCACCATTGAGTAAGCCCTGAGGGAATGGTGCAAGTGTATTCGGCAATAAATGCACTAACGAGCACCTGAATGCACGAACGAACATTCAATTACATGAAGGAACGATGAAACCATTGAGAAAATAATAATAAAAAAATATTTAAAAGAGGCGTCTAAGGGGACCAAGCCCACCGGCCGGCCGGTCATGCCGTCGTGGCCGGTCCCACACCCCTTTCTTTATTTTATCATATTTTATTATTTTCCTTGATCCCATGAAAATCCTTTCGTTTGAGCAAATCCCTTCAATTCATGGTATTTCCTTCACATCAAGGAAATTATACAAAATTACATAAAATTAGGAAAGGTGTCACGGGACCGTGGTCGCTAGCCAGCCGGCCACGCCCTATCCGTGACCGGTCCCACACCTTGTAATTCCTTATTTTATTAATTGTTATTTCCATCGTCTGATGGAAATTCTTTAATCTTATGAAACTCCTCAGTTTCATGGTATTTCCTTCACATCATGGAAATTATATAAAATTACATAAAATTAGGAAAGGTGTCACGGGATCGTGGTCACTAGCCGGCCGGCCATGCCCTAGACGTGACCGGTCCCACACCTTGTAATTCCTTATTTTATTAATTATTTCTATCGTCTTATGGAAATTCCTTAATCTTATGAAACTCCTTCGTTTCATGGTATTTCCTTCACATTAAGGAAATTATACAAAAATTACATAAAATTAGGAAAGGTGTTACGGGACCGTGGTCACTATCCGGCCATCCATGCCCTATCCGTGACCGGTCCCACACCTTGTAATTCCTTATTTTGTTAATTATTTCCATCATCTCATGGAAATCCCTTAATTTCATGATATTTCCTTCAACTCATGAAAATAATATAAAATTAGGGGAGACTCGCGAGACCGGGCCCTAGCCGGCCGACCATGCCCGAGCCGGTCCCACATGACCTTATTTTATTATTAATATTATTTGTTTCCCTCATCTCATGGAAACTCCTTCACTTCAAGGAAACTCCTTGATTTCATGATATTTCCCTAAATCATGAAAATAATATAAAATTAGGAAAAGTGCCATGGGACCGGGCTCATTGGCCGGCCGGACATTCCTTGGCCATAACTGGTCCCACACTTCATGATTCCTTCATTTTATTATTATTTCCTTCATCTTATGAAGTTTCCTCAGTTTCAGCAAAATCCTTGATTTCTTTATATTTTCTCAAAATGATGCTCAAACGCACATCAGAAAATATCAAAATTCTCAGGGCTGAGACACGGACACTTTGGTGACGTGAGCA
This sequence comes from Papaver somniferum, assembly GCF_003573695.1. Classification (NCBI taxonomy): domain Eukaryota; kingdom Viridiplantae; phylum Streptophyta; class Magnoliopsida; order Ranunculales; family Papaveraceae; genus Papaver; species Papaver somniferum. The sequence goes on along the minus strand of NC_039363.1, from coordinate 102,109,513 downwards.
TATTACCTTGACCGACTAAGGTTGGCTCTTTTGCTTGTAAGGATTCGGTCCCACGCATTTTCACAATTTGACCTAATTTGCACAATTGCACGCATTAGGTATCCAAATGACTTGGAATTTCATAAAATGATCGTCAGTCGATCCCGTGACCAACCAGGGTCGGTTTCATGACCCCTTGGTCGGTCCTTCATCTCTTGATAATTTATTAGGTTTTATCACCTAAGGTTCAGACGAACACTATTTGAATGAATGATTAAACCAGCATTTAATCATCCTTTCACCAACTGGTATTCAAGAGACTTTGGTATTTTTGCTCACTCGAGCATCTGGGCGTTACATGGTCGACTCATCATCCCATGTAGCCGGTCCCTGCTTCACTCCGTGGTTGATTTTCAAAAAATCAGCAATTGATCAAAATTAGGGTTTTGAATCCAAAGCTCTGCAAAACATAATTTTGAGCAGAATCAAACACTAATAATTTTACATTGGTCCCATGATCAACATTTTTATTAATTATATTCGGCTCAATTACCAGTATTCTAAATTAATATTTTATTTGGTCCTGCTACCAATAATTCATCAAATGAGCAATATTTGCTCACCTTAACTATCAACGTATTATACCTATATCTCAACAGACATATTCAATTCATGATCCTTAGAACATTTGCAAATCACGTTCGACTCAGCAATACAAAGACTCATCGTCCCATGAAGTCAGCAACTGACTAACTAAATACGCGTCTGCCTTGCAGACTCCACAATCATGAGACATCAATCGTGTCACATGAGGAGGATATTAACTAGGGTTTTGGTCTGGCGGTCTACGACACGTATGTTCACCCACGATGATAATGTGACTAATTCGTGCAAGCAGTTAAAGGAGTTAACGAAGTAGTGGGTGGACAATCAACCAAACCTCTGCACGATGAGAAATTGGTTTTACACGATTTCCCATTTTCCCACTCTTCGACTTCAGCAACTGTCACACTTACTGGGATCAAGGTGTCTACTTCTCTTTCAATATAAATAGTTCTCTTAACCCATGATTGAAACAACAGACAATTCTCGATAGACAAACTTTCGTCTACACGAACTCATCGTCTTAGCAATTACTCTCAACTGAGTAAACTCAATCATTCAGAAACTATTTTCACGCAAAATACACAATGCACCAACAATACTTGATCACCACTGATCTCACACATTTCTCAGCTTCCCTCATACAGATCGACCCATCCTCTCTTGTGACCAAATTGACTATGGATCGGCCATTGTCCTAGTTTAGGCCGGAGTCCTACAGATTGATCTCTCGAACTTAAAGCACTCCCTTCTTGCAGTGCATCTGTGTGAGATTAAACATTTCTCTTGGTTTAAGGTGTCTCCTCCGCACGGTCGTCTCCTCAATTCCGTAAAACCATCAAATCGTTTTGTCCCATCTACAGATTGGCGACCACAGTGGGAGATCATTCTCTCGGTTGCAATTTCAATTCTAATAAAGATGGTTGATCTTAGGTCTGGGTAAGTTACAAATGCAAACGACGCTAGCACTAGCAACAATAACAATGATGGTATTCCTGAGACCATTCATGCTTCCAAAAATGGTGGTGACATTACTCCTCCTCAGCCCAACACTGGAAGTCATACCCTCTTTGGCCGGCATCCTGAAGAAGTCAGAGAAAATCCGCCTACCATAGGCGATCTCATGAAGGTGCAAGAAACTCTTTCCAAGAATCAGACTGCCATGGCTGCCACTCAGAAGGAATTATTCAATTATCTTAAGACTCTTACAGACAAGGTGTCAGAGAAAACTCAGGAGAAAGGAAAAGCTAAAGAAACATCTTCAGACGTTGATCCTGAAGTTACTTCAATCCATGAAGTAGATGATGAAGAAGTTCATAGAGCTAAAACTACAGACAATCTTCCAGTGAAGGAATAATCCAGTTTCATCACTCGTGAAGACTTGGAGCGCCTCTTGGAGGACCGTGGGAAAGATAAAACTTCATCTGTCCATCGTCACCAACCTCCATACCCTGGTACTACACAAAGGATTCCTCTACCAAAAGGTTATATCTCTCCAATGTTCACCATTTATTATGAAACATGCAATGCTCGAGAACATATATCTCGGTTTTTGGAAGCATTGGGCAAACATGAGCACAACCATGTTGTCCGCCTTAAGGAATTTTCAAAATCTCTGAAAGGCATGGCATATACTTTGTACAACAATATCGCACCAGAGTCAATCAAAATTTGAGGAGAAGTGTTTAATGCTTTCTACAGAAAATACTTCTTTGTTTCAGAGAAAATCACTCTCTCTGATCTTGGAAGGATGTTTCAGAGAAGCAATGAACATCCCAATGATTATGTGAAAAGATTCAGGGTCCAAGCTGATGAGTGCTAAAATGTGCATATTTCTATATATTTTTCTTGGCATTTAACTCATCTTTTGTGCATTAATTCTACATTTTATCCCATATTCTGTATTTTCATTGTTTTCAAGAATAAATATTTTTATTAATTAATTTTGTATTTCTAGGTTGTAAATAAAGACTAGATGAGTTGCGGAGCAGAAAAGTGGTGAAAAGCCGGGAGGAATTACACAAGGAAGCCGCGAAGAATGGTGCGCACAAGTCCAAAGAGCTAGGAATGGGCTCAAGAAGGAAGAATTGTTCGTAAAGAAGATATGGGCTTGGCATACCCAAGGCCCAAAACCCTTACCCAAACCCATTTTCTATATCCATAACCGCCTCCATTCTCAGCCGTTAGATGGGACTACATAGAAATCCTACGGTCGCTCCTTCGTAGAGCATCAAAATATGAAGTCTCTGACAAACACCATAGCGCCTAAATTCCAAGCCTTCAGATTAGATTGTAGTTGAATCCAACGATCGCTTCTATGCCTGTGCATCAAAACTAGATACTCCCGATCTACACTACAGTACCTAACATCATCTAACACCGTTGACTTCGTTGTGTTTCAAAATCCAACGGTTGCATCGATTCATCTCTCATCTCACCGTTAGATCTACCAACCATCTTCGCATCCCGCAGCTCAGAGTCACAGAACATCAAAATTTGATGAAGCCGCTCAACACTCTAAAAACCTAATACCCATACCTCCAAATCGACTACTTCTTCTTCTTTTCTTTCTTTCTTCTTCACCCATCCCTGTTGCAGAACCACCACCACCACCTACCCTGCCACTGCCATCGCCACCACCTACTCCATAGCCACCTAAACACCACCAAACACCTAACCCTTCATCATTAGCACACTCTACACCTCCCTCAACAACCAATTTCACCTCCTCTCACGCCACAGAAATCCTAGGTGTGAAATAGGTGAAATAGGATGATGAGATGGAGATAATCAGAGGCATGGAGAGGAGCAGGAGACTAAGGAGAAGAATGGGTCGAAGTCAGTAGCGTGTAATCACATCAATTTGGGTAAGAATTTACCAAACCCTAGTTCTGTCAATTTGGGGGTTTTTACATAAATCCTAATTAGGTTGAGATAGAGCATGAAGAAGATAAAGTGGGTGATATAGGGTAGGTAATTGAACCTAACTGTGATTTTCTGTCACATTAGGTAGAACCCTAATGTCTACTGTTTTGGGAATTTTTGGGTGAAAAGGGTGTAAACCCTAATTATGTAATTGGGTATAAAAGGGGATATTGGGTGAGTGTTGGAATCATGCCTGGATTAACCAGAGCATCAGTAGAATAGTTTAGTTTTGTTATTTCTATGAACTGTAGCTTTGAGGGTTTCAATCTTTTCAATTCCATGATTCTCAATTCAAATGCATTGTTAATTTTAGCTGTTCTGAACTCCAACATGTATTGAATTTGAGTGTGTGATTGTTACATTTTATATCAGCTCCTGTTCATGTTTATGTTCTAAGTTTATCCACTGTTATGTGCTTCCCATGTTATGTTATTGTGTTTAAATTCATGTTTTGTTTCACTGTCAACTGTTAATGTATGTTTATCTTCATGTCTATCATGTTCTGAACCTCAAATGCTAGGATTAGATGAAGATATGAACCAGTAAGGAGTCAGATCAAATTATGACATTCATGTTGTGTTAGGAATGCTGAGATAGTCTTCATCATGTGCAGCTCATGTTCAGTGTTGCTAAGCCCTTAGACTAGTTGTGCTTTAATCAGATAATTAGCACTTTGGTAATTATTTTAGCTGTGATTAGAATATCCCTTAGGTTAATGGTGGATTCAACATCCTAGTGATCATCCTCTTGTCTTCATTGTTTTCTTATTTCTACTTCACTGTTTTCTTCACATCACTGCCCTTGGCTTAGGCCTTGGTTTATTACACTGTCATTTTATTGTCTTTGCTGCACTGTTTATCTTCATTGTTGTTTGCTGTTTGCTTTTGCCATTGTAAATATCCATGTTTTACCTTGGCCTAGTGCTCTGCTGCCTTGTTTAGCTCCAGCTGCACTAGGTCTTTTTGGCTTTTCTGCCCTTTTCCTTCCCTGGCCTTGCTGCCAGTTCTCCCCCAGCTGCTACTACTTGCTGTTGCTGTTGCTGCTGCTACGCACTGCTTCTGCTGCTGCTGAAGCCACCACTGCTGCTTCTCCAGGTCCAGTTCAATTCTGGGCTACAAGTCCAGTCATTACAAAAGCCCACTGTATCTGTTTAGAAACCAACGGCCCAGTTCACATCAAAAGACATTGAGCCCAATTCACAGTCACTGTTAGCCCAAGGCCCAGTGCAATTCAAAAGACCAAAAGCCCATAAGTTCACAGTCAATCCAAAAGCCCACTGAGCCCAAAACCATTTCATTGTTACAAAAACCCACTAAGCCCAAAGCACAATTAGAAGCCCAATAGCAATTTAGAGTCCAAATAGCTAGAAACTCCAAACACACCCAGTCTCTGTGGATCGACCCGTACTTGCACGAGCTACAACTGACGACCGTGCACTTGCGGTATTACTGTAGGCCCGCGTTTCATTGATCTTCATATTTACACACTTTTCCGTGTTCACCAAGTTTTTGGCGCCGCTGCCGGGGATTGGTGCTGTGTTTTTCTTGTAGTTTTCTTGGCTATTTTGCATTACACTTCATCGCACTTGCATCTGCATCTGCTTCACTTATTTTGCTGTTGGGCCTGCTGTTCTGAACCAGTTAACCTAGCGTGATCGGTTACAAGCTCAGCTGGGTTTAAAAACCCAGAATACAAAATACAAGTCCAAATTAAACAAGCTCACAAAAATTAAATACAAGCCCACAAATTAAACAAACAAGCCCACAAAAAATTAATTACAAACCCAATAGAAAATAAAAAGCCCAAAAATTGGCTTTAATATTACAAGCCCACAATTAAAAATGGAAGCCCACAGGTTGGGTTCTCTTAATGGGTTTAGGCTTACTTGCTTAAGCACAGCCCAGCTGCTCAGTTAGGTTGCAAAAGCCCAGTTGGGCTTTGGATCATCCTAAGCTTTGGCTTTTCTGAGGCCCAGTTGGGTATTTCAGTTACAAAGCCCAGTTGGGCTTTGTTCTTTTTCAGCTGCTTGGAATCAGCCCAGTTGGGCTTTGGATCAGGACCAGCAGGGGGTAGCAGCAGCTTTGGCCTGGCACCAGCAGGAGCAGCACCACAGCACAGCAACAGCAACAACAAAAACACAGCACAGCTCCAGCAACAGAAGCAGCACTAGCAGCAGTTCAGTTCAGCAGCAGAGCAACAGGAACAACTTCAGCAACATCAGCTGCACCAGGGTCAGGCAGCTTCTCCTAGCACCAGCTCCAACAGCACCTGCAAGCAAGAGAAACAACACCAGTTCAGTGCAGCAACAATGCCTAACAGTAACAGGCCAACAGGAGTTTCAGCAAGCAGCAAGGCAATGCACTTGTTGGTTTCAGAAGAGAAGAATCAGCAAGCAAGAGCAAAAGCAAAGAAAGAAAAAGCAATTTCGCCGCTACCGAGTCCCCGGCAGCGGCGCCAAAAACTTGGTGGCTCTCTAAAAGAGTCACAGAAATGATACCTGCAAGTGCACAGGGTCAGTTGCAGTGAGTGTGCAAGCAGGGTTTGTCCACAGGGACAAGGTGGGCATATATTTGCTATTTTTGGTTTCTTGCTTCTTTTGCTAACTTGTTCTTAGGGGAAGTGAACAGTGAGGTTGTGTGGTGTTATTAACACCACAGTGGAAAATTGATGGGTTGTAGAGACAGCAATGGAACAAGAGAAAAAATTGAAGGAAAACAGAAAAATAAAAGTGGACAGTGAAGGTGGATGAGTGAAGATGTTATGGATGGAATAGGTGAGAACTAGGGGTTTGAATTCACCTTTGCTTAGCTATGCAGTCTTCTATTAAGATGTTAAACACAACTATGGTCTTTTCCAAAGCACTAGTTGTCTTTCTAAGGTACAACTAGTCAAAGGCATATGAATTCAGCATGGAGTTGCAGTTTATCAACATCTTATACATCTAACTACAATGCATACATGGCATACAATGTAAAAGTAAGATGATGACATACTAAGTTCAATTCTTTCCTAAACTTGTTTATCCTTCAAGAGCAATATGATCAATGTAATACACACAGTAGACCAAGGCTTCATCAAATGCCTAGCATGATGGATTAGAACATGATGAACATCAATGGATAAACATACACTGTTGGATAAAATTAAAATTGGAAAGAAGTAAAAACCTAAAACTATCCTACAGACGCACTGGCTAGTCCCGGCATGCCTCTACAACAACACCCACAAGTCCTATTTATACCCAATTTACATAATTAGGGTTCATACACCCAATTCCCCAAAATCCCCAAATACAGTTGAAATTAGGGTTTGTAGAAACTTACCCATACTTCTCGAATTTCACTCCTACGCTTCTACCCACTATGTATCTGCCTCTCCTGGTCCTTTTCCTGCTCTAGCTCGACCTAATTCACTATTTTCACATGCTTAGGGTTTCAGAGAAACGTGTGAAATTAGTGAAGTAGATGGCTCAAGAGAAGGGGCGAGATAGTTGGTGATGGGATTTGGAAGAGGGGTGTGGTGGTGGTTGGATTTCTCGTGGCTGTAAGACAGAGTTGGTGGTGGTGATGGAGAAGGTGGTGGTTGTTTCTCTGCAGAGGGATGGGGGAGGTGAAGTCGATGGTTTTGGGAGAAGGGTGTGTTTGGCGATGTATATAGGTGTTCGATACTTGGGTGTTAGGCGGGTTCAGCGAGGTTTGATGATCTGTGACAAGGAGCGATGGATGGGAAGATGGTAGGTGGATCCAACGGCGATACGGAGGTAAGCGTGGAGCGACCGTCGGATGAAGGGATGTAGCAAAACGGACGACCCAAGATGGAGATGGGCGTTGCGATGTAAAGCGGGGGATTCGGAGTTTGATGTGCGATGATGGAGCGACCGTAGGATGCTGAAATGCTTCGATCTGACGGCTGAAATCCGAGACGGGCTTGGATAGTGGAAATGTGTTTGAGTAAGGGTTTTGGGCCTTGGGTATGCCAAGCCCATATCTTCTTTAAGGACAATTCTTCTTCTTCAAGCCCACTTCTAGCCTTTTGGTCTTGTGCACAACATTCTTCGCGGCTTCCTTGTGTAATTCCTCCCGGCTTTTCACTACTTTTCTGCTCTTTTCGTTCCGCTATTCATCCAAACTTTATTTATTACCTAAAAATGCAAAATTAATTAATAAAAATATTTATTCTTGAAAACCAAGAAAATACAGAATATGGGATAAAATGTAGAATTAATGCACAAAAGATGAGTTAAATGCCAACAAAAAGATATAGAAATATGCACTTTTTAGGACTCATCAAATACCCCCAAACCTGAATTTTACTTGTCCTCAAGTAAAACAAAACTAAGGAAATCCTACCTATACCACTGTCGCTGGTCCCTCGAATGCATTTAGCGTATGCACTAAGCCTGTTAAACCACTAAGTGTCCCTAGTGGACGAGTGAAGTCTCGTGAAGGTTTGCTTAGAACGTACCTACAAAGTTCTAGGTCAAAATATAAGCTCAGATTCCATCAAATGTGACATGCGCAAGTCAGTAGAAGCTCACAGCAAAATGGAGATGTCAATCTAGCTATCGAAGGCACAATCCTAGCACTGATAACAAATAAAGACATGTGATAAGAGTGTAAAGTGTATCTACACATGTGTAAAGAAAGATCGGATGTTATGACTACTAATCACCAAGAGATAGTTTCTCAAGCTAAGAACCAAGGTCGAAATCTAGCTAGCTGTCCGGACTTTACGAGAATTGTGAATGAGTTGGAGGTATTTCACAATTACTCGCGTTGTACATCAATGGCATACACCCTTCCTTGCTTATTACAATAAAACACAAAAGATGACTCTTTACATGACTCTTATTTACATTGACTACTCTCTTTTATTTTTGGAACAAGAGAGGATGGAATTGAAAAATACTTGATTGATTTTTTCATTTTTTTCATTCTTTTTTTTTTTCATTCTTTTTTTTTTTTTTATAAGGAAACACTTTTGATACACATACAAAAGGAAATAAAAGATTACATGACACTTTGCAAGAGGTAGCCCTTTTTGATGCACCCAGTTAAATTCGATGGTTGTCTTTCTTAATGTAACCTCCACCTTCTATCCCAACCAACCAAAGAACAAGCTAGTCAAGTTTCGTTCAGTATTCTAAAGTGATTGGCAATCGTGACTTCCTATCAAACACCTTGAAGATCGAGGCTATACATGTATTGGTAGATCGTGCGCGTGCAAATTTCTTATCACTATGTGAATTGTGCTAGAATCAGGGTGCCTAAATATCTAGACTAAGACTCCTAATAATTACATATTTGCACAAGAGTCAAACATTTCAAGGTAAATGAGCTCCATTTTATGTTTTTTTCAATTTTTTATTTTTTATATTTTCATTTTTCATTTTTTTCAAAAAGAAGGAGTTCTTGTTTTCAATTATGGCATATTATCAAAGTATCTACTTTTCACCCCAAACCTAAATAAACATTGTCCTCAATGTTTCAAAATATAACAAAATTATAAACAACATATGAAGAGAGATCATGTTGAGTAGAGAAAAAGGAAAGAGAATACCCGATTTTGGCGAAAGCAATATTAGAACTCCGTATTCAAGGCAAGAATCCAACATATGTCAGCCGAGATCATATTGGATTAGCAAATAATATCAAAAGGAACAAAGGTTTTAAAATTTATCTACTTGATTATACAAATTCACCATACTAACTCTAAAGAGTTGAGGATCAACCCACAAGACAAAGTGTAGAGGTTTCAACAGCTTCACACAAATATAACGGAAAGAAACGCACGTGAAACTGTGAAACAAAATGAGCTACCCCCAAACCTGGATTTTTCAAACGGAAATTTTGGAAACCAAAATCTCGCATTTTGGAGGTTCATCATGCACAAGGTCTAGCTCGAATGAACTTTAGTAGGGACGAGCAAACATGCTAATTCCAACTGTGGCTCCTCAAAGATATTATACTTAGATGCAAAATAGTCCAAAAGGACTTGGGAAGCACACAGTTCCAAACCTAGTTATGGACTCTCAGAAAAAGTCGGTTTGACAATATGGGTACAAATCAAATCTAGGTTGGGTGGAAGGCCATCAGATTGTGACTTATGTAGGACGATAGGCATCATTATTAATCACATCAACATCTCCTAAGTCTTCTACAAGTGTCACAACATGTTCACAATCATCAAACAAATTGACAAGATCACAATCAGAGTCATCAACAATCATCAACAGATTCATTCTCATGCATCGGCAAATCAGAAGAAATATCACAATGTGACCTAGGTAGAGGATCAGACACATCACTTATATTTTCATGCATAATAACATTAGTGTCTACAGAGGATTCAACTATTCCTCTGTCATGCTCATCTTCACAGAAAATTGTACGAATCCCATGTCAATATCAAAATCATATGATTACAATGAGTATTAGAAAAAAACAACATTCATGAAGGTCAGGGGCGAGAAGCCCATATGTATTGAACCAACAGGTTCCACAATATTTCATGTTCTTCTAACAATCATCATAATCATCATAATCATCATCATGGTAGCATGCATATTGGTCCTCATTAAAAGTGGTGGTGTCATTAGTCGATTCATGTTCCTCTAAATTAGGTTCATATTCAACATCATTTACATGAATGGGACTAGACACTTCATTAGGGACAACATACATTTCCTCATGAATTTCCCCTTTTGTAGGTGAAGCAAAATCTGATCTAAATATGCCTGAATTCGTGATGTAGATCTATATCGAAGTTTTGCTCACTGGTCTGAAAGCTTCTGTGTGGAGTCTAAATTCATGGGAGTACAAAATTCTTCATGTTCAAATTGTAGTGATTGGTACATGTGTGCATGGTCATTAGGGTTTATAAAAGATTGATCGCAACCCTCAAAGGATTGATTATGGTCCCAATGACTACCATTCTCACAATTTATGGGCATTTCATACCTTGGATTTTCTCTAGATTGCCTAAAATTATGCAAAATATGACAATTCTCAACAGGGTGGTCTAAACTACCACATGCGGGACATGCATAGATTTCAGGTTGCCTAAGAAAATTAGATGTGACAATTCCTCATGTGATTGCATTTCTAAAGCTGCGATTCGAGCTTCTAATTGATCCACAAGAGATGATTGTGTGAGTGAGGTATTAGCAAAATGTTCATTTTCACGTTGTGGCGAATGATGCATGTGTGAATAGTCATTAGGGTTCATGTATTGAGGCTCGGGACTTTGAAAATGTCCATAATAATTCCTATGACTATTGACATCATGGTCTATGGGAGGTTCATAACGTGAAGTATGTCCACACGCAAGTTCTCTAAGGGATTTGTTGTACTCCCCAACTGTAGAAAAAGATCTATTCATGATTGGCTCAAAAGCTAAGTAAAGAATGTACAAAACTCAGAATTTGGTTTTTAAAGGGTTTGGATTTTTGGGAAAAATTTGGTTTTGGTGGGATAAAAGAAAAAAATTTGGTTGTTAATGTGGGAGCAAAATAAAATTTGGTTTTAAAATCTGGGAGCAAGTAAAAATTTTGGTTTCTTTTTTTTTTTTTTTTTTTTTTTTTTGAATGGGAGAGAAAATATTTATTTATTTTTTTTTTTTTTTAAAAAAAAAAATATTGGTTTTTGAATGGGAGCAAGCCCACTGTTGGTTTTGTGTTTGCTTTGGCCCAGCTGGTTTAAAAACGTTTGGTGAAACTGAGTCCAAAATCTCGGCCTAGAATTTGGGTACTCGGCCCACTAACGAGTTAACCTAGCGTGATCGGTTACAAGCTCAGCTGGGTTTAAAAACCCAGAATACAAAATACAAGTCCAAATTAAACAAGCTCACAAAAATTAAATACAAGCCCACAAATTAAACAAACAAGCCCACAAAAAATTAATTACAAACCCAACAGAAAATAAAAAGCCCAAAAATTGGCTTTAATATTACAAGCCCACAATTAAAAATGGAAGCCCACAGGTTGGGTTCTCTTAATGGGTTTAGGCTTACTTGCTTAAGCACAGCCCAGCTGCTCAGTTAGGTTGCAAAAGCCCAGTTGGGCTTTGGATCATCCTAAGCTTTGGCTTTTCTGAGGCCCAGTTGGGTATTTCAGTTACAAAGCCCAGTTGGGCTTTGTTCTTTTTCAGCTGCTTGGAATCAGCCCAGTTGGGCTTTGGATCAGGACCAGCAGGGGGTAGCAGCAGCTTTGGCCTGGCACCAGCAGGAGCAGCACCACAGCACAGCAACAGCAACAACAAAAACACAGCACAGCTCCAGCAACAGAAGCAGCACTAGCAGCAGTTCAGTTCAGCAGCAGAGCAACAGGAACAACTTCAGCAACATCAGCTGCACCAGGGTCAGGCAGCTTCTCCTAGCACCAGCTCCAACAGCACCTGCAAGCAAGAGAAACAATACCAGTTCAGTGCAGCAACAATGCCTAACAGTAACAGGCCAACAGGAGTTTCAGCAAGCAGCAAGGCAATGCACCTGTTGGTTTCAGAAGAGAAGAATCAGCAAGCAAGAGCAAAAGCAAAGAAAGAAAATCAATTTCGCCGCTACCGAGTCCCCGGCAGCGGCGCCAAAAACTTGGTGGCTCTCTAAAAGAGTCACAGAAATGATACCTGCAAGTGCACAGGGTCAGTTGCAGTGAGTGTGCAAGCAGGGTTTGTCCACAGGGACAAGGTGGGCATATATTTGCTATTTTTGGTTTCTTGCTTCTTTTGCTAACTTGTTCTTAGGGGCAGTGAACAGTGAGGTTGTGTGGTGTTATTAACACCACAGTGGACAATTGATGGGCTGTAGAGACAGCAATGGAACAAGAGAAAAAATTGAAGGAAAACAGAAAAATAAAAGTGGACAGTGAAGGTGGATGAGTGAAGATGTTATGGATGGAATAGGTGAGAACTAGGGGTTTGAATTCACCTTTGCTTAGCTATGCAGTCTTCTATTAAGATGTTAAACACAACTATGGTCTTTTCCAAAGTACTAGTTGTCTTTCTAAGGTACAACTAGTCAAAGGCATATGAATTCAGCATGGAGTTGCAGTTTATCAACATCTTATACATCTAACTACAATGCATACATGGCATACAATGTGAAAGTAAGATGATGACATACTAAGTTCAATTCTTTCCTAAACTTGTTTATCCTTCAAGAGCAATATGATCAATGTAATACACACAGTAGACCAAGGCTTCATCAAATCCCTAGCATGATGGATTAGAACATGATGAACATCAATGGATAAACATACACTGTTGGATAAATTAAAATTGGAAAGAAGTAAAAACCTAAAACTATCCTACAGACGCACTGGCTAGTCCAGGCATGCCTCTACAACAACACCCACAAGTCCTATTTATACCCAATTTACATAATTAGGGTTCATACACCCAATTCCCCAAAATCCCCAAATACAGTTGAAATTAGGGTTTGTAGAAACTTACCCATACTTCTCGAATTTCACTCCTACGCTTCTACCCACTCTGTATCTGCCTCTCCTGGTCCTTTTCCTGCTCTAGCTCGACCTAATTCACTATTTTCACATGCTTAGGGTTTCAGAGAAACATGTGAAATTAGTGAAGTAGATGGCTCAAGAGAAGGGGCGAGATAGTTGGTGATGGGATTTGGAAGAGGGGTGTGGTGGTGGTTGGATTTCTCGTGGCTGTAAGACAGAGTTGGTGGTGGTGATGGAGAAGGTGGTGGTTGTTTCTCTGCAGAGGGATGGGGGAGGTGAAGTCGATGGTTTTGGGAGAAGGGTGTGTTTGGCGATGGATATAGGTGTTCGATACTTGGGTGTTAGGCGGGTTCAGCGAGGTTTGATGATCTGTGACAAGGAGCGATGGATGGGAAGATGGTAGGTGGATCCAACGGCGATACGGAGGTAAGCGTGGAGCGACCGTCGGATGAAGGGATCTAGAAAAACGGACGACCCAAGATGGAGATGGGCGTTGCGATGTAAAGCGGGGGATTCAGAGTTTGATGTGCGATGATGGAGCGACCGTAGGATGCTGAAATGCTTCGATCTGACGGCTGAAATCCGAGACGGGCTTGGATAGTGGAAATGTGTTTGAGTAAGGGTTTTGGGACTTGGGTATACCAAGCCCATATCTTCTTTAAGGACAATTCTTCTTCTTCAAGCCCACTTCTAGCCTTTTGGTCTTGTGCACAACATTCTTCGCGGCTTCCTTGTGTAAATCCTCCCGGCTTTTCACTACTTTTCTGCTCTTTTCGTTCCGCTATTCATCCAAACTTTATTTATTACCTAAAAATGCAAAATTAATTAATAAAAATATTTATTCTTGAAAACCAAGAAAATACAGAATATGGGATAAATTGTAGAATTAATGCACAAAAGATGAGTTAAATGCCAACAAAAAGATATAGAAATATGCACTTTTTAGGACTCATCAGGCCTGCTGTTCTGAACCAGTTTTTCTTCTGCTGGGACGCCACCAAGGAAAAGAACCAAAGCCCAACTGGGTTTTTGCAACAATATCAGAGCAGCTGGGCTGTGCTTAAAAGGTAACCCATTTAAGAGAACCCGAATTGTGGGCTTCCAATTTTTAATTGTGGGCTTGTAATATTAAAGCCAATTTTTGGGCTTTTTATTTTCTGTTGGGTTTGTAATTAATTTTTGTGGGCTTGTTTGTTTAATTTGTGGGCTTGTATTTAATTTTTGTGAGCTTGTTTAATTTGGACTGGTATTTTGTATTCTGGGTTTTTAAACCCAGCTGAGCTTGTAACCGATCACGCTAGGTTAACTCGTTAGTGGGCCGAGTACCCAAATTCTAGGCCGAGATTTTGGACTCAGTTTCACCAAACGTTTTCAAACCAGCTGAGCCAAAGCAAACAGCAAACAACAATGAGCTTGCTCCCATTCAAAAACCAAATTTTATTTTATGCTAAATAAATAAAAAAAAAATAAAAAAAAAAAAAAAAAAACCAAAATTTTGCTCCTAATATCAAAAACCAAAACTTTTCTCCCATTCAAAAACCAAATTTTGCTTGCTCCCATTTTAACAACCAAATTTTTTCTTCTTTATCCCATTAAAACCAAACTTGCTCCCAAATTTTAAAAAACCAAAAAAAAATGTCTCCCACCAAAACCAAATTTTTCCCAAAAATCCAAACCCATTAAAAATCAAATTTTGGGCTTTGTAACATAGTTACTTAGCTTTTGAGCCCAATCATGTCTAGATCTTGGTCTACAGTTGGGGAATACAACAAATCCCTTAGAGAACTTGCGTATGGACATACTCCACGTTATGAACCTTCCATAGACCATGATGTCAATAGTTATAGGAATTATTATGAACATTTTCAAAGTCCCGAGCCTCAATACATGAACCCTAATAACTATTCACACATGCATCATTCATCACAACGTGAAAATGAACATTTTGCTAGTGCCTCACTCACACAATCATCACTGATCGATCAATTAGAAGCTCGAATCGCAGCTTTAGAAATGCAATCACATGAGGAATTTGTCACATCTAATTTTCTTAGGCAACCTGAAATCTATGCATGTCCCGCATGTGGTAGTTTAGACCACCCTGTTGAGAATTGTCATATTTTGCATAATTTTAGGCAATCTAGAGAAAATCCAAGGTATGAAATGCCCATAAATTGTGAGAATGGTAGTCATTGGGACCATAATCAATCCTTTGAGGGTTGCGATCAATATTTTGTAAACCCTAATGACCATGCACACATGTACCATTCACCACAATTTGAACATGAAGAATTTTGTACTCCCATGAATTTAGACTCCACCACAGAAGCTTTCAGACTCAGTAAGCAAAACTTTGATAGATCTACATGACGAATTCATGCATATTTAGATCAGATTTTGCTTCACCTACAAAAGGAGGAAATTCATGAGGAAATGTATGTTGTCCCTAATGAAGTGTCTAGTCCCATTCATGTAAATGATTTTGAATATGAACCTAATTTAGAGGAACATGAATCGACTAATGACACCACCACTGTTAATGAGGACCAATATGCATGCTACCATGATGATGATTATGATGATTATGATGATATGTTAGAAGAACATGAAAATATTGTGGAACCTGTTGGTTCAATAACATATGGCTTCTCGCCCTTGACCTTCATGAATGTTGTTTTTTCTAATACTCATTGTAATTCATATGATTTTGATATTGACATGGGATTCGTACAATTATTCTGTGAAGATGAGCATGACATTGATAGACGCATTTATGTGTCTATTTTGTTCTCAATATTCTGTATTGTTAGACTCGATTAAGTACTTATTGTGTTATTTTGTGTTTTTGTAGATGTTTTTAGAGAAATAAGCCTTTGCGGCGAAATGAGCTCAAAAAAGTGATGATTTACACCCCGGAGAAAAGTACTAAAGGCACCCCAGAAATGCACCGGAAGCGTCCCAGAAATGTACCGGAGGAACCCAGAAAAATTACTATTTCCACCCCAAAATTACTATTTCCACCCCAATTGCTAAAGGGACACCCGTACAGGATTAGGGGGAGGACACTTTTCTTCTCATAATTCAAATTTCATTTTTGGCGGGAAAATATATTCTCTCTCTGGCAGATTTTCAATCAACAAAATGAAGGTGTTGTGGTGCGATTCAATGGCTAAAAATTGGTAGGAAGATGTGATATAGCTTAAGGAATACAGTATGTGTGTCAGAATCGATCGAATTTGGCTAGAATCGGCGAAACAAGTCATCATCAGAGAACATGGCAGTCACGGGTTTGAGAGGATTTTTTGAGGGATTCGGACGTGTTATGATGATGCATGGAGGACTCTAGCACACTTTTGGACCGTGTAGAAGCTAAATAAGGGAGTATCAGAGGCTGTTTACGCGTGGAGAATCATTTCAGGGAAGAAAATATTCGGAAAATATTTTCTTTAAACACCGAGTAATGAAGATTATATGGAGTAATTGAGGGAGATTCAACGAGCTGTAGGTGTATAAATATGTTCCCTGGGAGTACTAGAGAGGATGTCGAGAGTTGGGAGAAGAGAGGAGAGCCACAGACGCAGAAATCAAGAGTTGATCAAACTCTGCTGCTGCTGCTGCTGCTGATGATGAAGAACACCAAGAACACGAAGAACGGACTCGCAGTAGCAGTCGTTTATCAACAGTGGAAATGACTCACGGACGTGGGTCGTAGGTGTGGGTCGTAGCATTTCAGCGACAACAGCACCTCAGCTTTGTCGTTCATTTTGGACGCCTTCTGTGGGTCGCAGAATCCTGTTTTAGAACATTTACTTATCTTTCTCTTTATTGTAAACATCAATTGAGCTTAATAAAATATTTTGAGAGGTTTTCCAACATGATGAGTTAATTCCCTCGTAACCAAGGCAATGGAGGAAGCTATTCACGCAACATAAATGGGTAACTATTTCATTTAATTATATAATTCACCTAATCGCTGCTTTTGCAGAGTTTTAAATTGTTTGAATGATTGTCTTAATTATTTGTTATTCAGTTTGATAGGTTATTCTTGGTTTAATCTCTTTATAATCTATGCTTAAGGTTTACAAATAATGTTTGAGAATTTGTATGATTGATAGTGAATTAAAGATAAAAGAGGACTTAAGAATTGAATAGAGTTTTGAAATATTTATCATTCAATCTTGCGTAGTAGTGGAATCTAGTGTCTTGGTTACCTCTCGCCCAAAATTGTTAATATTTTGTATATATATTTTTATAAGTCTAAAAAAATCCTTTACCTTCACAAGTCTTAGAGTTCGAACCTTTATTACTACAACCCCCATTAAATCTTTAATCATTTTGGCGCCGCCGACGCGGATTTGTGCTTAGGTAGAATTTTTTTTTTTTAGGTTTACTATTTTTTTTTAGAATTATTTGTTCCTTTTTACTTTGTCTTTTTGTCTTTGATTTACAGGTTCGAAGTGGAGCACTAAGGACTTGGAGAGGAAAAAGCTTAAAGCGAAAAGCGAAAAGAGAAGAAAAAAGGACAATTTTAGGATTTAATTTTTAATTTTTTTTTTAGAGTGTGTGAGGAAAACTGTAATTTTTTTTATTTTGGACTTTCTTTTTTATTTGGACTTTATTCTGGACTTTGGACATTATTTTTAAAACCCTACGGAAGGGTTATAAATTAAAAAAAAAAAAATTAAATACAAACTGTTTGCAGGGAAGGACGACGATTACTATATCGTCTCGGCCCCTCGGGTTCGCACACGACATAGGAGTCGTGGCCCGAGTCGACGACAACGGTTCATCGCCCGTCTGGTACGGGAGGTAAGTCCAATCGAAACACCCGCGAATCTCCTGCAAGCGGGTTACTGTCTGCCTTAAGGTGATAATTGTTTGAGGACGAACCGGACTGTCTTTATTTTCCTAGTAAAGGGCAAGGCCTGGCCTAAACAAGATAAGGGTTCGGATTTCATCACCGTTCTCTTCTTGCCCGCCTTAGGAAAACGAAACCGAACGCGAACCTAAGCTTTAAAATTTGGAATAGAACGAGACCGATAGGGTAACGAGCTTAATAGGAAACTCGTTCGAAAAATATTGGTTGCTCTTTAAGCAAACTCCAAAGTTCATGATGGTTTCTGTGAGTTGAATGCGTGACTGCGCCGCCTTGTGATAGCGGTGAGGCCTTGGGTATCAAAGCTCCACTGAGCTTCCCTCGCCTCAATTCAACTTACTTTGACTCGGATTGATTCCAGAGGGGTTTGCTCAAATTGCAACGAATTCCCTTTCGAAAGATAGAAGCTGGTCTAGAAACAATCTAAGTGGAGCCATCATGCTTTTTGTTTGCTAGAAATCTTTAGGTTTGTTTTGGTGGAGTCGAGTCGGCTTTGTTTGTGGTTGTGTAGAATTCCCTTGCAATTAAAATGTCGAACTGGTATGATAGAAGCCAATACAATGAGTATCGACCTGAATTTGAATATGGACATCATCAGTTTTATGACCATGGTGGGAATAGTAGTTGGGAACGCCAACCTTTTCAAGGTTATGGTTCATACCATAGTGAGCCCAATTACTATCCACACACGAATTGGTCTTACGAGCAAGAAAATCAGGAATATTATAGTACTAGTCATGCGTTTTTGGAAAATTACTTAAAAACTAGTCCTGATTATGACATTTATAAACCTGTTCAATCTCTAGAAGAAACCTACCAACAAATTCGAAGGGAGTATGAACGTGCAGATAGTTCAAGAGAAGAGAGTACACAACGGTCTAAGATATTCAATGAGACTTGTGAACATATAAGTGTTATGCTCAGTGAAATTCAAGCACGTTTAGAGGCAGAAAATGAACAGTTAGCTAATGCTGCTCGAAATAATCTAAATTTCCAAAATAGGGTTTCTAATTCTACCCTTGATATCAATAGTGAATATTTGCCTAATTTAGAGGACGAGGTTAGAATTGGTAACACTACTTGTTTTGATAAGGTTCGATCATTTTCATGCTATTATAATGATGATGATGATGAGAATAGTAGTAATGAAGAATCTGAAATATGTAGGCATAGTGATCAGGAATCTATTAATCCAATTGAGCTTTATAGTGATTATATTATTTCTAGTTCAAATCCAAATAATTTTTATGATTATTCACCTATTCAAAAGGACGAGGATTTGATTAGGGATACCACCTTTTTAGACGATGTAGTTCATGATCCTTTAGCCTACATAGTATTGGACAATCCATTATTTGATGAACTTATTAGTGGATCGGAGGAAGTAACTATGATTAACACCTTAGTTAATGAGCCTTTACTAGAAACTTTTTCTCATAATCCTTTATATGATGGTGGTTTAGAGGAACCGGTTTATCCTGAGAATCACCCACAAGATTACAACTTAGAAAAATCAATTGCCCATTTTCAAGAATCTGATGACATAGAAATTAGGGAAGTTGTGACCAGTCTATCTAGAGACACTGAAGACTCTAAGTTTGGGGGTAATCATCATTCTCCGTGTACTTTAACTCTTAGAAAGATCCCTTACTGGGACTTGACATCAATGCCTCAACCATCTTACAAGATTATCTTCATACTCGTTTTCCCGAACCTCATGATGTCCAGGAAGAATTTCAGTCGTTAGAAACCCATCCTCTGGTTGATGTGGTTTGCCCAGGATATGATACCCAGATTGACTTTGTTTTCCCACCAAATACTTTTCTACCAATTGTGGGAACATATAAATTTCAGATGTGTCAATTATTAAGTTTTGAGACTAAACCTAATTACTTTAGGAGATTAGGGTCGACACATCTGTTTAAGGAAGACCACCACTCTCTTTGTGGTCAACTGTGTAAGTCAAATCTGATTGACTTTAAGGATCCCCATTTATTCAGGTTGTTATTATTTTTAATTGAGTTTTTCCAGACTTTTAAACCTGAACTGTTGGATCTTAGCTATGAGGAAGTGCATCCAATGAAAATTTTCTATCAAGATCCTTTCATAGAACCTGAACCTGAACCACAATGGGACATAGGTATCTTAATCAGGAAACTAGATAAGGGTATGCAGTACATGTTCATTTTCTTGGCTTGTTGCAGATTCCTTTTACTTGTGATAGCTCTATTTGGTTTCGATAACCCACAATTATTTCGGCTATTGCTATATGATTCGAGGAGATTAAACCTTTCTTAGTCTGGCTGAAGACTTTAAACTTAGCACTTCTTGGGAGGTAACCCAATCTCACGCAACACGGTAATATCCTTCAATAAATCTTTTACTTCAAATAGTAACCGTTTCTCCTTGTTCATGTTTTTAATTTTATCTTTAGAACATTGAGGACAATGTTAGATTTAAGTTTGGGGGTATGGGGAGAAACTTTTTAGTTGCGTAATAAATAAACTCCAGAGCCTAGAAATTTACGCCTATTAAGGATAGCACTAACCAATCTAAGTGGATGGAAACATTTTTGTTTTAGGAGTTGAGGGACCAATCTGACTAGATGGAAACATCTATAGAGTCTATTCATAAAAGCACAGAGCTCAGGTGTTAGAAATAACATGATAGTTTCGCCATATCTCGTCGAGTCCTTTTCACTTTCTATTTTTAGTTTTCTTTTATTTCAAGTGATTTGGTGGGGCACACGATTCAAGTTGTTACCTTTGCTAGGGTGAAATAGAGTGACTGAGTTACCTTTTCAAAAAAAAAAAAAAATTAGACCGGACCAGTTAGACCAATCGGAATAAGTATTAAGCATGCGCTTGGATCCAAAAGATCTATTCATGCCGTTAAGTTAAAAAAAAAAAAAAATGGTTATTGTTATGTGTAGTCAACTGCTGGTTCCCTTGTATTTGCCAGTTTGTTGATCTAAATTTAAGTTATTGACCACTGGTTCCCTTGTATATGCCAGTGTGTTAATATTAGTCAGACCGGTATCTCAGTCATTTAGGTTAGGTTCATCTTGGCAGAGGCCTTCAGACAGATATGGGAAACACCGTTCACTTTTCAACCATCTACATTTTTCTTTTTCCATCTTCTTAATCTTTTCATGTGATTAGTCTGACTCCGAGTATGATGTCCATCGTGAAACTATCTTAGTAGAGCTCTGTCACTTATATGAATTTTAGTATGCTTGAGTGCAAACTCGTGTACACCAATTGGAATTTCGCATCAGGGTTCTTCCTCTTAGAGTCAATAATTGTATGCCAACCAAGGAGGTTCTTTAGTGCTTTCCAAGGTTCTGCGTAGATAGCTAGGGTCTGGAGTATTGGTTTTTGTGGGTACACCTCTGATAAACCCACCCGAGATTAACTCGGTCACTTTTCAAGAATAAATTTTGCTCGAGGACTAGCAAATAATAAGTTTGGGGGTATTTGATAGACGCATTTATGTGTCTATTTTGTTCTCAATATTCTGTATTGTTAGACTCGATTAAGTACTTATTGTGTTATTTTGTGTTTTGTAGATGTTTTTAGAGAAATAAGCCTTTGCGGCGAAATGAGCTCAAAAAAGTGATGATTTACACCCCGGAGAAAAGTACTAAAGGCACCCCAGAAATGCACCGGAAGCGTCCCAGAAATGTACCGGAGGAACCCAGAAAAATTACTATTTCCACCCCAAAATTACTATTTCCACCCCAATTGCTAAAGGGACACCCGTACAGGATTAGGGGGAGGACACTTTTCTTCTCATAATTCAAATTTCATTTTTGGCGGGAAAATATATTCTCTCTCTGGCAGATTTTCAATCAACAAAATGAAGGTGTTGTGGTGCGATTCAATGGCTAAAAATTGGTAGGAAGATGTGATATAGCTTAAGGAATACAGTATGTGTGTCAGAATCGATCGAATTTGGCTAGAATCGGCTAAACAAGTCATCATCAGAGAACATGGCAGTCACGGGTTTGAGAGGATTTTTTGAGGGATTCGGACGTGTTATGATGATGCATGGAGGACTCTAGCACACTTTTGGACCGTGTAGAAGCTAAATAAGGGAGTATCAGAGGCTGTTTACGCGTGGAGAATCATTTCAGGGAAGAAAATATTCGGAAAATATTTTCTTTAAACACCGAGTAATGAAGATTATATGGAGTAATTGAGGGAGATTCAACGAGCTGTAGGTGTATAAATATGTTCCCTGGGAGTACTAGAGAGGCTGTCGAGAGTTGGGAGAAGAGAGGAGAGCCACAGACGCAGAAATCAAGAGTTGATCAAACTCTGCTGCTGCTGCTGCTGATGAAGAACACCAAAAACACGAAGAACGCACTCGCAGTAGCAGTCGTTTATCAACAGTGGAAATGACTGTCCGTGGGTCGTAGGTGTGGGTCGTAGCATTTCAGCGACAACAGCACCTCAGCTTTGTCGTTCATTTTGGACGCCTTCTGTGGGTCGCAGAATCCTGTTTTAGAACATTTACTTATCTTTCTCTTTATTGTAAACATCAATTGAGCTTAATAAAATATTTTGAGAGGTTTTCCAACATGATGAGTTAATTCCCTCGTAACCAAGGCAATGGAGGAAGCTATTCACGCAACATAAATGGGTAACTATTTCATTTAATTATATAATTCACCTAATCGCTGCTTTTGCAGAGTTTTAAATTGTTTGAATGATTGTCTTAATTATTTGTTATTCAGTTTGATAGGTTATGCTTGGTTTAATCTCTTGATAATCTATGCTTAAGGTTTACAAATAATATTTGAGAATTTGTATGATTGATAGTGAATTAAAGATAAAAGAGGACTTAAGAATTGAATAGAGTTTTGAAATATTTATCATTCAATCTTGCGTAGTAGTGGAATCTAGTGTCTTGGTTACCTCTCGCCCAAAATTGTTAATATTTTGTATATATATTTTTATAAGTCTAAAAAAATCCTTTACCTTCACAAGTCTTAGAGTTCGAACCTTTATTACTACAACCCCCATTAAATCTTTAATCAGACATATGAATAGTTGAATCTTCTGTAGACACTAATGCTAATATGCATGAAAATATATTTGATGTGTCTGATTCTCTACCTAGGTCACATTGTGATATTTCTCCTGATTTTCCGATGCATGAGAATAAATTTGTTGATGATGTTGATGACTCTGATTGTGATCTTGCCAAATTGTTTGATGATTGTGAGCATGTTGTGACACGTGTAGAAGACTTAGGAGATGTTGATGTGATTAGTAATGATGTGCCTATCGTCCTACATAAGTCACAATCTGATGGCCTTCCACCCAACCTAGATTTGGTTTGTACCCATATTGTCAAACCAACTTTTCTGAGAGTCCCTAATCTAGGTTTGGAACTGTGTGCTTCCCAAGTCCTCTTGGACCATTTTGCATTTAAATATAATATCTTTGAGGAACCACGGTTGGAAATTGCATGTTTGCCCATCCATAGCAAAGTACACTTTGAGTTAGATCTTGTGCATGATGAACCCCCAAAACTGCGCGATTTTGTTATCAAAATTATATCTTCTGTAAAATCCAGGTTTGGGGGTAGCTCATTTGGTTTCACAGCTTCACGTTCTTTTCTTTCATGTGTGAAGTTGTTGAAACCGCTACACTTTGTCTTTTGGGTTGATCCTCAACTCTTTAGACTTTTGGTGTATGGTGAATTTTTTGTATATAATCCAGTAGATAAATTTTAAAACCCTTTTTGTTCCTTTTGTATATATTTTGCTAATCCAATATGATCTCGGCTGACATATGTTGGATTCTTGCCTTGAATAACGTAGTTCTAATATTGCTTTCGCCAAAATCGGGTATTCTCTTTCCTTTTTCTCTACTCAACATGATCCTCTTCATATGTTGTATTATAATTTTGTTCATATTTTGAAACATTGAGGACAATGTTTAGTTTAGGTTTGGGGGTATAGAGTAGATACCACGATAATATGCCATAATTGAAAACAAGAACTCCTTTTTTTTTGAAAACAAAAACGATGTATATATTCAGAAAAAAAATATATATATATCAGAAAAATACAAAAAAATCAAGTATTTATCAATTCCATCCTCTCTTGTTCCAAAAATAAAAGAGAGTAGTCAATGTAAATAAGAGTCATGTAAAGAGTCATTTTGTTGTTTCATTGTAATAAGCAAGGAGGGTGTATGCCATTGATGTGCAACGCGAGTAATTGTGAAATACCTCCAACTCATTCACAATTCTCGTAAAGTCCGGACAGCTAGCTAGATTTCGACCTTGGTTCTTAGCCTGAGAAACTATCTCTTGGTGATTAGTAGTCATAACTTCAGATCTTTCTTTACACATGTGTAGATACACTTTACACTCTTATCACATGTCTTTTTTTTTGTTATCAGTGCTAGGATTGTGCCTTTGATAGCTAGATTGACATCTCCATTTTGCTGTGAGCTTAAACTGTCTTGCACATGTCACATTTGATGGAATATGAGCTTATATTTTGACCTAGAACTTTGTAGGTACGTTCTAAGCAAACCTTCACGAGACTTCACTCGTCCACTAGGGACACTTAGTGGTTTAAAAGGCTTAGTGCATACGCTAAATGCATTCGAGAGACCAGCGACAGTGGTATAGGTAGGATTTCCTTAGTTTTGTTTTACTTGAGGACAAGTAAAATTCAGGTTTGGGGGTATTTGATGAGTGCTAAAAAGTGCATATTTCTATATATTTTTCTTGGCATTTAACTCATCTTTTGTGCATTAATTCTACATTTTATCCCATATTCTGTATTTTCATTGTTTTCAAGAATAAATATTTTTATTAATTAATTTTGTATTTCTAGGTTGTAAATAAAGACTAGATGAGTTGCGGAGCAGAAAAGTGGTGAAAGCCGGGAGGAATTACACAAGGAAGCCGCGAAGAATGGTGCGCACAAGTCCAAAGAGCTAGGAATGGGCTCAAGAAGGAAGAATTGTTCGTAAATAAGATATGGGCTTGGCATACCCAAGGCCCAAAACCCTTACCCAAATCCATAACCGCCTCCATTCTCAGCCGTTAGATGGGACTACATCGAAATCCTACGGTCGCTCCTTCGTAGAGCATCAAAATCCGAAGTCTCTGACAAACACCACAGCGCCTAAATTCCAAGCCTTCAGATTAGATTGTAGTTGAATCCAACGATCGCTTCTATGCCTGTGCATCAAAACTAGATACTCCCGATCTACACTACAGTACCTAACATCATCTAACACCGTTGAATTCTTTGTGTTTCAAAATCCAACGGTTGCATCGATTCATCTCTCATCTCACCGTTAGATCTACCAACCATCTTCGCATCCCGCAGCTCAGAGTCACAGAACATCAAAATTTGATGAAGCCGCTCAACACTCTAAAAACCTAATACCCATACCTCCAAATCGACCACTTCTTCTTCTTTTCTTTCTTTCTTCTTCACCCATCCCTGTTGCAGAACCACCACCACCACCTACCCTGCCACTGCCATCGCCACCACCTACTCCATAGCCACCTAAACACCACCAAACACCTAACCCTTCATCATTAGCATACTCTACACCTCCCTCAACAACCAATTTCACCTCCTCTCACGCCACAGAAATCCTAGGTGTGAAATAGGTGAAATAGGATGATGAGATGGAGATAATCAGAGGCATGGAGAGGAGCAGGAGACTAAGGAGAAGAATGGGTCGAAGTCAGTAGCGTGTAATCACATCAATTTGGGTAAGAATTTACCAAACCCTAGTTCTGTCAATTTGGGGGTTTTTACATAAATCCTAATTAGGTTGAGATAGATCATGGAGAAGATAAAGTGGGTGATATAGGGTAGGTAATTGAACCTAACTGTGATTTTCTGTCACATTAGGTAGAACCCTAATGTCTACTGTTTTGGGAATTTTTGGGTGAAAAGGGTGTAAACCCTAATTATGTAATTGGGTATAAAAGGGGATATTGGGTGAGTGTTGGAATCATGCCTGGATTAACCAGAGCATCAGTAGAATAGTTTAGTTTTGTTATTTCTATGAACTGTAGCTTTGAGGGTTTCAATCTTTTCAATTCCATGATTCTCAATTCAAATGCATTGTTAATTTTAGCTGTTCTGAACTCCAACATGTATTTAATTTGAGTGTGTGATTGTTATATTTTATATCAGCTCATGTTCATGTTTATGTTCTAAGTTTATCCACTGTTATGTGTTTCCCATGTTATGTTATTGTGTTTAAATTCATGTTTTGTTTCACTGTCAACTGTTAATGTATGTTTATCTTCATGTCTATCATGTTCTGAACCTCAAATACTAGGATTAGATGAAGCTATAAACCAGTAAGGAGTCAGATCAAATTATGACATTCATGTTGTGTTAGGAATGCTGAGATAGTCTTCATCATGTGCAGCTCATGTTCAGTGTTGCTAAGCCCTTAGACTAGTTGTGCTTTAATCAGACAATTAGCACTTTGGTAATTATTTTAGCTGTGATTAGAATATCCCTTAGGTTAATGGTGGATTCAACGTCCTAGTGATCATCCTCTTGTCTTCATTGTTTTCTTATTTCTACTTCACTGTTTTCTTCACATCACTGCCCTTGGCTTAGGCCTTGGTTTATTACACTGTCATTTTATTGTCTTTGCTTCACTGTTTATCTTCATTGTTGTTTGCTGTTTGCTTTTGCCATTGTAAATATCCATGTTTTACCTTGGCCTAGTGCTCTGCTGCCTTGTTTAGCTCCAGCTGCACTAGCTCTTTTTGGCTTTTCTGCCCTTTTCCTTCCCTGGCCTTGCTGCCAGTTCTCCCCCAGCTGCTACTACTTGCTGTTGCTGTTGCTGCTGCTATGCACTGCTTCTGCTGCTGCTGAAGCCACCACTGCTGCTGCTCCAGGTCCAGTTCAATTCTGGGCTACAAGTCCAGTCATTACAAAAGCCCACTGTATCTGTTTAGAAACCAACGGCCCAGTTCACATCAAAAGACATTGAGCCCAATTCACAGTCACTGTTAGCCCAAGGCCCAGTGCAATTCAAAAGACCAAAAGCCCATAAGTTCACAGTCAATCCAAAAGCCCACTGAGCCCAAAACCATTTCATTGTTACAAAAACCCACTAAGCCCAAAGCACAATTAGAAGCCCAATAGCAATTTAGAGCCCAAATAGCTAGAAACTCCAAACACCCCCAGTCTCTGTGGATCGACCCGTACTTGCACGAGCTACAACTGACGACCGTACACTTGCGGTATTACTGTAGGCCCGCGTTTCATTGCTCTTCATATTTACACACTTTTCCGGGTTCACCACAAGCCTTGGACTGTCATGATCCAAACGTCACGGAGCAACAACTTGTATACTTGTGCATCAACGACATGATCCCAGTCTACAGAGCTTTATTGGAAAATCCTCGTTCCCAGACCTTTTCAGAACTTCATGAAGCGGCGAAGAGAT
This sequence comes from Papaver somniferum, assembly GCF_003573695.1. NCBI lineage: Eukaryota > Viridiplantae > Streptophyta > Magnoliopsida > Ranunculales > Papaveraceae > Papaver > Papaver somniferum. The sequence goes on along the minus strand of NC_039363.1, from coordinate 102,082,212 downwards.
CAGCGACTACTGCACCCTCTTTACTGGAAAGAGCAGAAGCTACAAAAGCTGAGGAACCGCGAGATACTCGAGGTAGCAGGCATGTGATCAACAAACAGTACAACCTCCAGCCTTCCATAAATGTTGTTGCAGAAGGGAGAAAACGGAAATCCGAACTGAAGCGCAAGCCTGCATCTTCAGCTCCTCTGAAGGCACCAAGAAAGGGTAATCAAACCCGAAACGCACAAGTTCCAACTTCCAACCCAAAACACAGATCCAGCGGAACCTGACTTCCCTCTCTCCATTGAAGAGGTCATTGAACTTTTGGATGCTTGGATCCAAGACGGTGCAATCAAGTTGCCATATATCAGAAAAGAACCAAATGAAGAGGAAATGGAGAACCCTCACTACTACCGTTTCCATAGGTTCGTCAATCATCCCACCAGTGACTGCAGGGTCTTGAAGAGAATATTCAACGAAAAGGTCGAATCAGGGGAACTTAACTTGGGGACTGAAGGAGTGCACATAGACCCTCTTCTAGTCAGAACTTTCTCCATCTCTGAACAACCCGTCAAAGAAGAGGTTCAGTCGTTGATCGAACATGTATGCGAATTGCTTTATCTGTCGAAGGCTCAAAGGGGAGACATGTTCACATATTTGAATCATATAGTATCTGGGAACCATCTACTGATCCCACAAGTACCTCCTGAGCCTCTAGCCACTGAAAAAAATGGGGACTTCTCACCACAGTGCATCTCAAAGGAAATGAATTCAGAAGAGTGCTCGTGGATGTTGGCACAGCCATCAACATCATTCCCTTGAAAACTCTCAGATCCGCTGGAATTACTCGACAAGAAGCTACGCATGCTCCCATGTCAATCAGAGATCATGAAGGGACACTCAGAGATACATGCGGCTACATCACCCTCAAGGTCAGAGAAAACTCGGTCTGCACTGAGACCGAGTTTTATATAATCCGAGAAGATCCAGGATATGACATGATTCTTGGACGACCTTGGATTCATGCTAGAAAGGTGACTCTAATTCCTTCGGTTGAAAAATCTCTGATTTAGAAGAAATAGAAAATACTCCATCATTCGAGCATCTGGAGGAAGTTAAAGCCTTGGTGGAATTAGCACAGAAACCTGGAGAAAATGCACACTCTTTCATCAAAAGGTTCCGTACTCAGGCAAGTCTGATTCCCCTTCATGCACCTATACTACCAATGTTTAATCATGTTACCCTGGTCCGGGGACTTCTTCCCATTGAAAACTTAGTCGTCGCAAAGTGCTATGAGTGGATAGCCTCACCATGGAAATATTACACCAAATGGTTAAAACAGAGCTTATTCAAACTGAGCATTCTATCAAAAGGTTTATTGCTGAAGACATGGCTCAGCATGACAGACAATACTCTGGATACTCCCCTTTGCATGAGTGTGCATATGTGCCACAGCCATGGAATCCCACCGCATGAGGAATTCCGTACCAACAGAAGATATTAAAAGCGCAGACGACCAAGCCTAACAAATTCCATGGAGGAGACCTAGTTCTCAAAGCAACTAAGCGCAACCTTCATTCTGCAAGAAACTCCAATTGGGAAGGACCTTCGTGGTTGCTAAATCCATAGTTGGAGGATACTACAGGTTGATCAACACGGATGGCAGGTCCATGCTAGTGATACATGAGAATTGGCTTAAAGCATTTAACGCTTGAAATTATTGGGCATTTGAGGTACTAGGAATTTGCACATTCATGACGTCTGGATTTGGCATTTAGGATTTTCTTTCATTTTATTTCAATTTCAATACTTGCATTCAGTATTTGAATTCAGCAATTTATCAAAATTCAGTTCATCTTACTTAAAGAAAATCTCTATCAAATCCAAAGAAAATCCTCAATCATCTACTTATCCAACCAAAAAAATAAAACCTAACATCTCTCAGAAGTTCAGAAGTTCAAGAGATTATTAAAAAGAAATCAAAGAAAATCAGCAAAGAAAGATTTTCGCTCCTCTGCATCCTTCAAGACTTGTAAAGCTGCCTTCTCCATGTTCAGCTCTTCAGTCAGCCTAGCAATTTTGTCTTCTTTCTCCTTCACAGCATCATTGGGAAAGGGTATGTTATTCTCACACGAGTCCTTGATAGCATATATCTTCTTACGAAGACACTTCACGTTTAAGCCAAGTCTCTCAGAATTCTCCAAATTGAACTCCCAATCAAAGAGTACATCTGGAGTAACAGTATTTCTGGCCCTAGCGCATATATCACTTATAACACGCAAGATAACACTTACTTGCATTGTTAAAGAATAAGCACGCTTTGGATCTCTGGTAACGATGATGTGACCAAATTTCTTCCATATCTTCTCGTTCAAGCTGGCATATCCAATAAGAACGCTGAATCCACCAACTAGTTCGTGGTATGGGAGTGATGCATCAAATGGAGGATCAAAAGAAATCCTTGCACTCGGGTATTCATGCACCACTATACGATTCTCAATTAGTGGAGCAACTTCTACAGTCAGGGCAACAGTTTCTTCCGCTCGTGGTTCGGCTTCTTCCGCCACTGGAGCAACAACAACTGAAGTCTCAGTTTCCTTAATGGTTTTAGTAGCAATACCCTCATGGTATTGAAGTGCAGAGGTGTTTTTCCCTTTATCAATAACCACAGGGTTGTTCGAATCCTCATTATTGGTTCCATTATTCTCAACTTCGGCATTTAGTACCTAATACGAAGATTACACGAGATTAGAGCAATCTAAACATGGAAACCAAATGGAATCATAAAATACAGCATGTAATTGGTCTAACATCATAAAATTTCATCATTATGCATTCAATCCACGATCAAATAGCGTGAAAGTCATAGAAACACATTTTACAACGAGCTCGTCTGAGAGGATTTTACACTTCCCTGTACAAAACTACGAACTGGGAGCAATTGGTGAAGAATCTAAGGTCTACTTATATACCATTCTCTTCGTATGGATGTTATATACAGCATATCAAAATTTCATAGTAATTGGATGAACGAGTAAAACTATGTGATCAAAACATTAGACTACATGACAGCTGAAAATCTTCTGAAAGTCTCCCGGAAGTTTACTGTTTTGTCGATTTCGACCCCTAAACATGCTCAAAACTTAACAAGATTCTTTGATAAATCTTGGAAATTTTCTGGGCATGAAGATACATGGGTAGATCGCAAAAATCCGACATTGGATGAAAATTTTATGGCGTTTTTCCTAAAGGGCTGAATTCTGGAATTTCTGGTGACGTATTTCGGCAAAACTTTTCCTATATTCACATGAATTCCCATTCATTCATTCATAAATCAAGAAATTTATACTTCTATGGATAAAATTCAAGAGAGATACTTACTTGGGTGATCTCTGAAGCGTTCAAAGAACCTGAATTTTCTTTATCGCCATTTTTCGAAGATGAACGAACATCATCGGTATTCTCCACTTGCATGACGACATCCTCCTGGATATAGTCTCAACAATTAGCATTTTGTCTACAAAGCATCATAATTGGTTATACGAATAAATATTTACGGCTTCTTCTTCATCACTCAAGTAAGAAACTGTCTACCCAGCAGCAGAGAACCGAAGACCGTCAATACTCGATGGAGTGAAGTTCTGCAATGGAATAACAAATATTGGTTTTCTAATCCTAATAATACGGACGAGAAGAAGTCACAGCAAGAGAATTACTGACAACTCACCAAAGAAACAACTTGGGACTTTATGGTGTTAGACCACAATTTATAATTCTTGCTCATGCCTTCTCCGCCATGAACAGTTTCTTCAGTTTCTGAGAGGTCTAAATCGACTCGAGATCTTACGTTACGACCGTCCTGTGAATTTTCTTTATGCAATGATCATGACACAAATTATCATAATTTTATGAAGAATATGCAGAGAATACTCACTTGCGAACATCCCGGAGATGTTTTTCGTTTATCACCACTAGGGAAATGCTTCAGCCTTGGTCGAGTAGCAATCATCTCAGCTGAAGGAGGCTCCTTCACCAAAGGTTGATTAACTCTCACGAAATCAAGTAAATCCCCGAGTTGTTGATTCCAAAAGTTTATGTAACCTGGAGTTACATATGTGACTCGCTCAGAGCTAGGGAACCAATATTCACTTCCTTCCACATGTGTGCGGTCCAAACGGGTCATGAGCTGTTCAACTGATGGTTTCCTTCTCCGAAAAGTCGGAACACACTGATCAATACCCATTTTCCCAGCTGCCCTATCAATATTGTAACCTTCTACTGAGAATTCTCCATGTATTGTTGATATCAGTTAACCAGGAGTGCAACTCAGCATAAAAGACCTCTCGTTGTCGCTCAAACCAGCACCAGATTTCAAATTCATACTCTCTTCAGTATTGAAAGTTGTTAACAGAGGAATATGAGGAGGGATTGACACCCGTGGACGGAAGTTGAATTCAGATTCACGGTCTAACACATCAACGAAATGAGTCTTGAGTCGGGGATGCTTTGTAGACCAGCGGATGATCCTGGCATTATCCCTCTCAGAGAAAACATGACGAGCATCATCGTTCAGTCCTTGCAAGATAGTACGTGGAATGGGTGCATAATTCTTGAAACGTTCCCACATCAAAGCTTGAAGAAACAAACATCGTATTGGCATAGAATTCAATCTTCATAAAGCCATTCGAGGTGCTGGAGTCTATAATCAAGGAGTCTAAGTTAGAGTATAAAGATCCCAATAACAGACTACCTATTGGGAGTTGCTCACCCTGAGCCATCTTAATGGAAAAAGGAATCACGAACGACTTCAACAGATTTCCAGCATCTTCAAATACATCTCTGGATAGCCATAAACACAAGAAAGCAGCAATAGATAATGTACCGTCAACAGGCTAGCTAAGAGGAGTATCTCTCGGCCACTAATGTATTAACCAATGAGCGTAACAACCTTTGCTGCCAGATACCTTATTGATCTCCTCCATTGCAGATGTCAATATGTTAGACATTGCTATTTCCTCTAAGTAAGAAAGAATTTCAGGAAGGTTACCCGTGATTGGAAGATGCAACAAAGCAACTACATCCTCTAAGGTGATGGTAAACTCTCCCCACCTGCATATGAAAGTGTAAGTTGGAATACACCAACGAGAAAGTAGAGCTACCATAACTCGCACATCATGAAAAATGAACAAGTTTCCAGAGGCTTGGATAGCCCATTTTATTTGTGCATCATACAACATGGCTCGAACACGAGGAAAACCCAACATATATCTCTCCCATCCAGAAATTTTTTCTAGAGGCCGTCGAGAAAGCTTGAATTCAATGATTGACGCAGAAAAATATCCTCGTTCAAGACGAAACTGAATGGCTTCCTGAGGAGTCACCAATTTTTTCTGAGTAACCTCTCTAGGATTTATCAGAAGATGAAATGCTGGAGTTCTGAGACGCTTTTCAGGTCCTTGAGCCACAAAGAACGCATCCTATATGTTTGGAACATTCTTGATTCCAGGTGTTTCATCTTTTTCTTCACCAATGGAAGCCTCATCCATGCATGTATCATCTCTGGAGACGTCATTTTCTTGAGAGTCAGACATCCTTGCGAAGTAGCTGTAACATGCACACAATACTCTACTTCAGTATATCATCCATACAAGATGATGAAATTATGCACACGGCAAAACATCTACGAAAATGGTAATTCTTAACTCTTACCTTTTATGATTCCACTAACAGTAGTGATTATAATGCAAGAGTTAACACTTTAAAACTTGCTCGTTTCTTCGAAATCTACAAAAGACGAGCAAAACTCAGATTTCCATAAAATCATGAACACTTCCACTGTGTGAGCATCCACCATGGAATCATGAAAACTAAACAATATTTCATCATAAATAATTGTTCACCTTTGAATATTACTCAAACTCAGATTTTTACTTTCAAAATATATATATATATATAACGTGAGTTATTCACGTAAAAATAAATTTTATTATTTTAATGTGAGTAGAACTCACGTAAAAAAAACGTGAGCAAGTCACGGTTTTATACGGAAAAAAATTCGTGGATACTCCACGGTTTTATTCAAAAAAAAAAAAAAAATCTTTTGCTTCGTACGATCGTCCATCTTTGGAACGGGGGTTTATTTCAATTTTATGAGAATTCACACCTTTTACGATAAAGTTTTGGTTTTCATGAAAGCTCATAAACAAAATTTTATCACTAGACACAGGTCTATGTATAAGAAAAAGTCTCTCCTAAGTCAGGGATTATTGCTAGTTTCTTAAACTAACGATCGAACGAACGTATGTTCCTAAAGCAAGGGTTTTTCATAAAACTCACATCCAAAAATATGTATATACACATGTTTTTTTTTTATGATGAACAACTCATGAACAAACAACAAGATTTTGAAAAAAAGAATAAAAAGAAATCACGTATCTATCGTCGGCCGGAAGTTGGTCAGACGGTGACGTCTCCGGATGACGATGAAGCTCCGGTGAAACTTGCTTCTACTCCTCATGTTGCTGACGTGAAGGTGGTAAAGGGGTGAAGGTGATGGTCGGCTATGAAGGAGAAATAATAAAAAAAAGGTGTTTTATCCCTTTTATACCAAATTTTATTTTCAAAACCTAATTCCATAAGGATTTCCTTTTTGGGCCCGGGCCCGTGAATCCTAAACCGGCCAAGGTTCCATCACCAAGCCAGCGGTTCTACATCAATTTAGGCTCATTAGACGACGCTCTATCATGCCACTGGGATCTTCGTTCAAGCCATGGTCCGTTCATGCAATCGAAAATTCGGTAACATCTTAGTTTACAACTAAGTTCAACTACTTATTTTCGTCTATAACTATAACAAGAAAGTCACCATTCAGTGCTGACTGAGGAACATGACTGTCCTTCACTAAGCATGGGACTTAATGTAGATGGTGGATTTTCGACAAAGGGTAAAATTGTAAAACATAATTATACATACTCCTGATCCAGCAATCAGATGAGTATTGAGGCTCATGTCTCTCATCGAAGCATGAAAGCTCATGCCACAAAAATCTCTGACTGAGAATACTGTCTCTGAGAGTATATGTAGATGTGTAGTCTCTCAGCTGAGGCAACGACATATCTCATAAATACTGGGAAATTTCAGTAATCACTTCTGTAAAGAATCAAAATGATTGGACGACTCATATATGTATACTCACTAGCATAGAGCACTACGTCTTCACGACGTCGCAATGTTCCCTGACTTTACATAATAAACATTCAAATCGACCGTTCTGCTCCAGCTGGCTCATACCTCGATTTCCGAATAATTATAATACTTCTAGACAGCATGCCTGCTAGTATAGAGCCATCAATTAATTATTTCTAGTCGCAAAATTCATCAATTGAATTCCTAGAAAATATTCTACTTTCTGTATAGTATTTTGTTACTTCAATTTATGGCTCTTCTCAGTAGAATTCTATGGGTTAGTAATAAATATGCAACATACGGGCATCTGAGCCACCATCGAGTAAGCCCCGAGGGAATCGTGCAAGTGTATTCGGCAATAAATGCACTAACGAGCACCTGAATGCATGAACGAACATTCAATTACACGAAGGAACAATGAAACCATGGAGAAAACAATAATAAAAAAATATTTAAAAGAGGCGTCTAAGGGGACCAAGCCCACCGTCCGGCCGGTCATGCCGCAGATCCCATGAAAATCCTTTCGTTTGAGCAAATCCCTTCAATCCATGGTATTTCCTTCACATCAAGTAAATTATACAAAATTACATAAAATTAGGAAAGGTGTCACGGGACTGTGGTCACTAGCCGGCCGGCCATGCCCTATCCGTGACCGGTCCCACACCTTGTAATTCCATATTTTATTAAATGTTATTTTCATCGTCTCATGGAAATTCTTTAATATTATGAAACTCCTCAGTTTCATGGTATTTCCTTCACATCAAGGAAATTATACAAAATTACATAAAATTAGGAAAGGTGTCACGGGACCGTGGTCACTAGCCAGTCGGCCATGCCCTAGCCGTGACCGGTCCCAAACCTTGTAATTCCTTATTTTATTATTTATTTCCATCGTCTCATGGAAATTCCTTAATCTTATGAAACTCCTTCGTTTCATGGTATTTCCTTCACATTAAGGAAATTATACAAAAATTACATAAAATTAGGAAAGGTGTCACGTGACCGTGGTCACTAGACGGTCGGCCATGCCCTAGCCGTGACTGGTCCCACACCTTGTAATTCCTTATTTTATTAATTATTTCCATCATCTCATGGAAATACCTTAATTTCATGATATTTCCTTGAACTCATGAAAATAGTATAAAATTAGGAGAAACTCGCGAGACCGGGCCCTAGCGGCCGACCATGCCCGAGCCGGTCCCACACGCCCTTCTTTTATTATTAATGTTATTTGTTTCCCTCATCTCATGGAAACTCCTTCACTTCAAGGAAACTCCTTGATTTCATGATATTTCCCTAAAATCATGAAAATAATATAAAATTAGGAAAAGTACCATGGGACCGGGCTCATTGGCCGGCCGACCATGCCTTGACCATAGCTGGTCCCACTTCATGATTCCTTCATTTTATTATTATTTCCTTCATCTTATGAAGTTTCCTCAGTTTCAGCAAAATCCTTGATTTCTTTATATTTTCTCAAAATGTTGCTCAAACGCACATCAGAAAATATGAAAAATTCTCAGGGCTGAGACACGGAAACTTTGGCGACGTGAGCATATTACCATGACCGACCAAGGTTGACTCTTTGTCTTGCAAGGGGCCGGTCCCACGCATTTTCATAATTTGACCTCATTAGCATAATTGCACGCATTAGGTCCAGAATTCTTACAAACGACTTGGAATTTCATAAAATGATCGTCAGTCGATCCCGTGACCAACCAGGGCCGGTTTCATGACCCCTTGTTCGGTCCTTCATCTCTTGATAATTTATTAGGTTTTATCATCTAAGGTTCAGATGAACACTATTTGAATGAATGATTAAACCAGCATTTAATCATCCTTTCACCAACTGGTCTTCAAGAGACTTTGGTATTTTTGCTCACTCGAGCATCTGGGCGTTACATGGTCGACTCATCATCCTATGTAGTCGGTCCCTCCTTCACTCCGTGGCTGATTTTCAATAAATCAGCAATTAATCAGCAATTGATCAAAATTAGGGTTTTGAATCCAAAGCTCTGCAAAACATAATTCTGAGAAGATTCAAACACTAATAATTTTGCGTTGATCCCATGATCAACATTTTTATTAATTATACTCGGTTCAATTACCATTATTCTAAATTAATATTTTATTTGGTCCTGCTACCAATAATTCATCAAACGAGCAATATTTGCTCAGACTAAGGAATATTGGTTCAACTATCAATATTCAACAATTCATCAAATGAGCAATATTTGCTCAGACTAAGGAATATTGGTTCAACTATCAATATTCAACAATTCATCAAATGAGCAATATTTGCTCACCTTAACTATCAACGTATTATACCTCTGTCTCAACAGACATGTTCAATTCATGAGTCTTAGAACATTTGCAAGTCACGTTCGACTCAGTAATACAAGGACTCATCGTCCCATGAAGTCAGCAACTGACTAACTAAATACGCGTCTGCCTTGCAGACTCCACAATCACGAGACATCAATCGTGTCACATGGGGGGATATTAACTAGGGTTTTGGTCTGGCGGTCTACGACACGTGTGTTCACCCACGATGAAAATGTGACTAAGTCGTGCAAGCAGTTGAAGGAGTTAACGAAGTAGTGGGTGGACAATCAACTAAACCTCCGCACGATGAGGAACTGGTTTTACACGATTTCCCACTTTTCCACTCTTCGACTTCACCAACTGTCATACTTACTGGGATCAAGGTGTCTACTTCTCTTGCAATATAAATAGTTTTCTGAACCCATGATTGAAACAACAGACAATTCTCGATAGACAGTATTTCGTCTACACGAACTCATCGTCTTAGCAATTACTCTTAAATGAGTAAACTCAATCATTCAGAAACTATTTTCATGCAAAATACACAACGCACCAACAATCCTTGATCACCATTGATCTCACACATTTCTCAGCTTCCCTCCTACAGATCGACCATCCTCTCTTGTGACCGAATTGACTCTGGATCGACCATTGTCTTGGTTTAGGCCGGAGTCCTACAGATTGATCTCTCAAAATTAAAGAACTCCCTTCTTACAGTGCCTCTGTGTGAGGTTAAACATTTCGCTTGGTTCAAGGAGTCTCCTCCGCACGGTTGTCTCCTCAATTCCGTAAAACCAGCAAATCGTTTTGCCCCATATGCCGACGACAAGGAGTTCGGGGACGATAAAGAATTTTTTAGAGGTCTCAATGTATAGGAAACTTCTTATGAGAATTTATTCTTGTATTTAAGAAGGGTTAGGGTTTGGAATAACCATTATTGTGATTACACATAGCTAGTTCTAACGTTATCATCTTGCAATTTTTTTAGATTTATTTATTTAAATTCTAAAGTTGACATGGAAGATGATTTTGCAGTATTAATCTTTATGGTTTCATATATTGAAACTAGTTATCGATATGTGTGTTTCCGCCTGTGAACTGATTGTCCATTACGTGGTCAAAAGTTAAGTCTTTCATATGTCGATATATATGCAAGTATTGACAAAAGATTGAATGAACTTTTGACAAACAAAAGATAAGCCGATTATGTCATTATGCAAATATTTGATGGAATATAGGATGAGCTTTTGTTTACAAAGATTAAGTCTATTATGTCATTGTGCAAATGGTGATGAAGAATAGAATAAATTTTTGTTTATTCCACAATATTGATCTTCCCTGATCCATATTTTCATGTAAAATATTGTGCGGCTCCGTAAGTTCTCTTATGTGACCATTTCCGATTAAATTAATCATAGGTTCTCTTGTGGTTAATTTAATTGAGATTTTTGGATACAAATTCATGTTTCATGTGATTTGTTAATGTCCAAAGAAATCCTTCTTTTCTTGTGAAAGTAAGGTCGCTCTTGTTGTTCTTTCGGGATGACATTTTATGGGGAGAGTTCTTAATAGAACTTGTGCTTAATTGCCAAATCTTTGTGGGGAGTGCGGTTGTGGAATATTATAGGGGTTATCTTGTATCTTTATAAATTCCTTGATGAATGCATTTAGTTTCGTCTATATGATTGCATCTAAAAAAGTTGATATGCACTTTCTTTTAGTCATGAAGTGTCTCTATGGAAATTTCATTAGGATCCCACTAGTTTTCGTACCTTTGCCAATTTTATTGACAAAAAGGGGGGCAAAATTAATGTGTAGTTCACACTACAAATACATATGGTTTTCGGATCATTATGTAAGGGGGAGTCGTTTCATGTGAGATGAAGTATTGACTAAGGGGGAGTGATACATATCACCATAGTTTTGTTGTCGAAGTTGTGATACAATTGAACTTTGATGTTGTGTAATAATATATACCATGACACTGTATAACAATGATTGAGAGCTATTATTTTCTCATTGTTATGGCTACGGATCTTCAACAATGATGATGCTGAATTGAATACCTTTGTAATCATTGGAGTATTTGGAAGTGAAGAAAATTTCGAGTAATGTTGAAGAACCAAGGAGATCAAGCATGTGGATGAGAATCTTCAATGTTTATTTATTTTGTATTTCGTATGTATTGATAGTTCTGTCACTAAAATTGACAAAGGGGGAGATTGTTAGATCACTGCTTGGTCGATCTCGCAAGCGTTGCTATCTCAAGCTTATTTGTGAAGTTTAGTTGCCAAAAATATAAGTCTTGATTTCTAGTCTACTTATAGCTAAATCTTGGACTAGGATAGTAAGTGTAGTTAAGCTCCAGACTCCACGTCGTTCATCATGCAAAGACGAAGAACTACTCAAGGAACTGGTGGAACTTCATCGACAAAAAGGTATATGGAGACTTGAACTTATCTATCACTCAAAAGTCTATCTATTCTATATCCTATCTTGAGATAAAAGTCGTATTGCTATATAGACTTCGATTATACACATTTGCTATTCCGAGCCGAGTTTATCTCGCTTATCTATTTCTCGAAATATGTGTTGGTAAGATTTCACTTTGGCCAAGTTCATCTTTACTCGTGACAAAAGTCATGTTGATCATTTCAATAACTTGAAAATCGCTTTGATGAAAAATAGTTTGTGAATAACAACTATATAACATCCTCTAAGAAAGTTTCAATGATTGAAATGAGAGTTTAGAACTGGTGTGAAAATGGGGTTGCACACAAAACTTGCAAGTATACAAGGCCAAGTTTTATAGTATAGGGATGAGTAGGGGTTTGTCCACAGGGACTTGTGAGTGTGATGAAGTCTTCCTAGCTAAAGTTTACAGTGAGCTAAGGGCAGTAACTATGGTGATAGTAACAATGATCTAGAGTGGTAATGAAACAAAGGCAGCAGCCTAAGGCAAAGGTATTGAGCAACAGTGACAGAAAAGGAAAAAGATGCAGAACTGTGTGAAGTTACTAAGGCAATTGAATCCACCTTGTGCCCTATCCAAACAATGTGATCCTAGGTTGAGTTGAAAATCCTATGCATACATCTAGAATGGGAGGAAAACTAATTTGCTCACTAGTTTTCCCCTAGCATTGACTGTCTTTTGACAGAACAATCAATCACAGGCACTATGAGCATCAATCTCTTCCCATTGCTCAATCAAAACAGACACTAAGGCTCTAACCTAGCAATGCATCATCTAACAGTGCACTAGGCTTCATCAGAGCCTTAGTTGCAGTGAATTAGCTCATGCTAGACATGAGTATAACAACAGCATTCATCAAATAAGCTAAATTAAGATACAACATACACACAGATTGCACACAATCAACTGTAGCTAAAATGGAATTTGGACAATGAAAATTGATTGCAAATATTGTTCACTGGCTAGCCCAGAGATGATTTCTACAACACCCATAACATCAATTTATAGTTTACAGAACCCTAAATTTCTACAAACCCTAAATTGAAAATCCCCAAATCAGCAGGATTAGGGTTTCGATAAAATTAACTCACCCTCTGATGCAAATAGACTCGACCCATGCTTGTACTTCTCCTCCTCTGCTAATCCTCTACTCGAACGCTGCTCCAATTTCCTTCTTCTCTCCACTGTGAAACCCTAGCTATGTTTGTCTTCTTGGTAGCATCAAAAATTAATGCTAAGAACAAGACAGACACGACTAGGGAAGAGGTAGGTGATGGTGGTGGTGTCCTTGTGGTCGTGGTGGATATGGAGACGGCGGAGCAGACATGGCAGTGTCTGCCATGGTCGGGGGAAGAGGAGAAATTTGGGGGAAGTGAGTTTTGGGGAAGAAGAAGGTGGGTGTTTGTTTTGGGTCGATGGGTTTGATGGCTAAGGTGTTGAGCGGAATCATCTGAAGTTGATGCGCATCGAGGAGATCCGTCGGATGTGAAGATGGTAGGTGGATCCAACGGCGATACGGAGGTAAGCGTAGAGCGACCGTCGGATGAAGGGATGTAGCAAAACGGACGACCCAAGATGGAGATGGGCGTTGCGATGTAAAGCGGGGGCTTCGGAGTTTGATGTGCGATGATGGAGCGACCGTAGGATGCTGAGATGCTTCGATCTGACGGCTGAAATCCGAGACGGGCTTGGATAGTGGAAATGTGTTTGAGTAAGGGTTTTGGGCCTTGGGTATGCCAAGCCCATATCTTCTTTAAGGACAATTCTTCTTCTTCAAGACCACTTCTCGTTGATCCGGCTCTTGCAAACATCATTCTTCGCTTCCTCCTAGCGAGAGCCTTTGCCGTTCCTTTGCTCTTTTCGCTCCGTGAGATAACCATGCTTTATTTAGTACCTAAAAAAGCATAATTAAGTAAGAAAAATATTTATTCTTGAAAACAATGAAAATACAGAATATGGGATAAAATGTAGAATTAATGCACAAAAGATGAGTTAAATGCCAAGAAAAATATATAGAAATATGCACTTTTTAGCACTCATCAAATACCCCCAAACCTGAATTTTACTTGTCCTCAAGTAAAACAAAACTAAGGAAATCCTACCTATACCACTGTCGCTGGTCTGTCGAATGCATTTAGCGTATGCACTAAGCCTTTTAAACCACTAAGTGTCCCTAGTGGACGAGTTGAAGTCTCGTGAAGGTTTGCTTAGAACGTACCTATAAAGTTCTAGGTCAAAATATAAGCTCAGATTCCATCAAATGTGACATGTGCAAGTCAGTTAAGCTCACAGCAAAATGGAGATGTCAATCTATCTATCGAAGGCACAATCCTAGCACTGATAACAAATAAAGACATGTGATAAGAGTGTAAAGTGTATCTACACATGTGTAAAGAAAGATCGGATGTTATGACTACTAATCACCAAGAGATAGTTTCTCAGGCTAAGAACCAAGGTCGAAATCTAGCTAGCTGTCCGGACTTTACGAGAATTGTGAATGAGTTGGAGGTATTTCACAATTACTCGCGTTGCACATCAATGGCATACACCCTCCTTGCTTATTACAATGAAACAACAAAATGACTCTTTACATGACTCTTATTTACATTGACTACTCTCTTTTATTTTTGGAACAAGAGAGGATGGAATTGATAAATACTTGATTTTTTTTTTTTTTTCTGATATTTTTTTTTTTTTTGAATATATACATCGTTTTTTTTTTTTTTGACAAGAACTTGAAATTGATTTTTACATATGGTAGCTCTTTTGATACATAACAAAAAAACAAAAAATTACATGACACTTTGCAAGAGGTAGCCCTTTTTGATGCACCCAGTTAAATTCGATGGTTGTCTTTCTTAATGTAACCTCCACCTTCTATCCCAACCAACCAAAGAACAAGCTAGTCAAGTTTCGTTCAGTATTCTAAAGTGATTGGCAATCGTGACTTCCTATCAAACACCTTGAAGATCGAGGCCATACATGTATTGGTAGATCGTGCGCGTGCAAATTTCTTATCACTATGTGAATTGTGCTAGAATCAGGGTGCCTAAATATCTAGACTAAGACTCCTAATAATTACATATTTGCACAAGAGTCAACATTTCAAGGTAAATGAGCTCCATTTTTATGATTTTTTAATTTTTTAATTTTTTATTTTGATTTTTCAATTTTTTGGAATTTTTCAATTTTTTCAAAAGATGGAGTTTTGTTTTCAATTATGGCATATTATCGTGGTATCTACTCTATACCCCCAAACCTAAACTAAACATTGTCCTCAATGTTTCAAAATATGGAAAGAATTATAAAACAATATGAAGAGGAACATGCTGAGTAGAGTAAAAGGAAGAGAATACCCGATTGTACGGCGAAAGCTCGATTAAAACTCCGTTATCCAAGGCAAAACTCATCATATTCGGAGTCACAATGGATGAGCACAATATATACAAAAGGAAATTTAACTAACACATTATCTACAAGAAAATTTGGTTTTTAATGGGATTGGACTTTTTGGGAAAAATTTGGTTTGATGGGAAAAAGAAAAATTTTGGTTTTTAGGGAAACATTTGGAAAACTTTGGTTTTTATGGGAGAAAAACATTTGGTTTTGATGGGAAAAAGAAAAATTTTGGTTTTTAGGGAAACATTTGGAAAACTTTTTGGTTATTTAGGGAAAGAGTGGACCAGTTTAGTCCACATAGACCGGGTCCTCCAGGTTGGTTGTTTCAATGTCGGGTGGGAATGGTTCAAGGAATGGCTTCAATCTCTGCCCGTTGACTTTGAAAATGTTCTTGTTGGAGACATCTTCTAGCTCCACAGCTCCATGAGGGTAAACTGTGCGTACTAGGAACGGACCCTTCCATCTGGAACGCAGTTTTCCCGGAAAAAGATGTAACCGGGAGTCATACAGCAAAACTTTCTGACCAGGAGTGAAGGATTTGCGCAGAATACGCTTATCATGAAACATCTTCATCTTCTGCTTATTAACTTGGCACTATCATAAGCCTCATTTCTCAATTCTTCCAACTCGTTGAGTTGAAGTTTCCTTTGAATTCCAGCTTCGTCCAGAGAGAAGTTCAGCTCTTTGATTGCCCAGTAGGCACGATGTTCTAATTCCACAGGTAGATGGCACGGCTTTCCATACACTAGACGATAGGGGGACATGCCAATTGGTGTCTTATAAGCTGTTCTATAGGCCCACAAAGCATCATTCAATCTTAATGACCAATCTTTCCTAGACGGGTTAACTGTCTTCTCAGAATGTGCTTAATTTCCCTATTAGAAACTTCTACTTGTCCACTCGTCTGAGGGTGGTACGGAGTAGCAACCTTGTGAGTTATGCCATACTTGCGTACTAAAGACTCAAAGTACTTGTTACGAAAATGTGAACCGCCGTCACTGATGATAGCTCTAGGGGTACCAAAACGTGCAAATATGTTTTCCTTTAGAAATGAAAGTACCACCTTGTGGTCATTTGTTCTGGTTGCTATGGCTTCTACCCACTTAGAAACGTAATCAACTGCGACTAGGATGTACAATCTACCGTCAGAAATAGGGAATGGACCCATGAAGTCGATCCCCCAAACATCAAAAATCTCCACAATCAAAATGGGGTTCAATGGCATCATGTTTCTCCTCGAAATGCTTCCTAGCTTTTGACAGCGTTCACAAGCAACACAATAATCATGGCAATCCTTGAACAATGATGGCCAATAGAATCCACACTGCAAGATCTTTGCAGCGGTTTTCTTGGCACTGAAATGGCCTCCACATGCTTGGTCATGACAGAAAGATATCACATCTTTCTGTCCAGTGTTGGGGACACATCTCCTAATGATTTGGTCCGGGCAGTACTTAAACAAATATGGGTCATCCCAAAGGAAATGTTTAACTTCAGCCAAGAACTTATAGCGGTCTTGTATCGACCAATGTGAGGGCATCCTACCTGCAGCAAGGTAGTTAACGATGTCGGCAAACCAAGGGAGGTCTGATACAGACATCAATTGCTCATCAGGAAATGATTCTATGATTAGCATGGACTCATCAATAGACTCAATGGTTAATCTAGACAAATGATCAGCAACCATATTCTCACAACCTTTCTTATCACGGATTTCAAGATCGAATTCCTGTAATAAGAGTATCCATCGAATAAGGCGAGCTTTAGCATCCTTCTTGGAAAGAAGATACTTCAAAGCCGCATGGTCAGTGTATATGATGATCTTAGATCCTATGAGATAAGATCTAAACTTGTCTAATGCGAAAACGACAGCAAGCAATTCCTTCTCGGTAGTTGTGTAATTGAGTTGAGTATCATTAAGGGTTTTGCTAGCGTAGTATATCACGTATGGTAGTCTATCAACACGCTGTCCTAAAACAGCACCAACAGCATAATCAGAGGCATCACACATGAGTTCAAACGGTAGTTCCCAGTTGGGTGGTCGGACTATAGGAGCGGCGGTGAGAAGAGTTTTTAATTCCTCCCAAGCTTTCACACAAGCATCATCGAAATTGAAGGTAACATCTTTGGCGAGTAGACTACACAGAGGTCTTGAGATTTTGCTAAAGTCTTTGATGAATCGCCGGTAAAAACCAGCATGACCTAAAAATGATCGAATTTCCCTCACAGAGCGGGGTTTTGGTAAATGTCGGATGAGGTCTACTTTAGCTTTATCTACTTCAATGCCTTTTTCCGAGATGATGTGTCCTAGAACTATTCCTGAATTCACCATAAAATGGCACTTTTCCCAATTTAGAACAAGGTTCCTTTTCTTACATCTGGACAGCACAAGGGTAAGATGTCTTAAACATTTATCAAACGAAGAACCGAACACGGAGAAATCATCCATGAATATCTCGAGAAAACTATTTATCATGTCATAAAAAATGCTCATCATGCATCGCTGAAAAGTAGCAGGTGCATTACACAACCCAAAGGGCATGCGTCTATAAGCAAATGTCCCAAAGGGACACGTGAACGTAGTTTTTTCCTGATCTTCTGGTGCAATGTGAATTTGGTTATAACCGGAAAAGCCATCTAGAAAACAGTAGTGACTGTGTCCAGACATACGTTCTAGCATTTGGTCTATGAAAGGGAGCGGGAAGTGATCCTTCCTAGTTACTGTGTTCAACTTTCTGTAGTCGATACATACTCGCCATCCTGTGGTTGTACGTGAAGGGACTAACTCATTCTTGTCGTTCTGAACTACAGTAATGCCTGACTTCTTAGGCACAACTTGAATGGGACAAACCCATTTACTATCTGGTATTGGGTATATGATACCCGCATCAAGTAGTTTCAGGATTTCTCCTTTGACTACATCTCTCATGTTAGGATTAAGTCTCCTTTGCATTTCCCTAGATGGTTTGGCATTCTCTTCGAGATTAATGTGGTGCATGCAAATGGTGGGGATTATTCCTTTGAGGTCTGAGATGGTCCATCCTAAGGCCTCTTTGTGTTCCTTAAGTACTTCTAAAAGCTTACTTTCCTGTTCCGTGTCTAAGCATGATGAAATAATGACAGGTAGAGTATCAGAAGAACCTAGGAATGCGTACTTCAACGTACTAGGCAATGTTTTCAATTCAAGCTTGGGTGGCTCAACAATGGATGGAATGAGCTTGGAATCAGAGAGTAAGGGTGGTTCCACTTCATATTTCCTTTTTGTGACGTCCATTTGAGGTACAGATTCGAGCAGAGATAGGACGTCACTACAGTATGCATCATCATAGGAATCTGAGTTAAAGTTCTCCATACATGCTTGAAAGGGGTCGACGGATAGAATGTTAGTCAACGAATCTTGTATTAATCCTTCAATCATATTAACTTCATGCACATCATCATCATCAAGATTCACAGGTTGTTGACTAATATCGAACACATTCAATTCTACCGTCATGTTGCCAAAAGACAGTTTCAATACTCCATTACGACAATTAATGATTGCGTTGGACGTAGCCAAGAAAGGACGTCCTAAGATGACAGGAATGTGACAGTCCGGGTTTTGTACAGGTTGAGTGTCTAAGACAATGAAGTCTACGGGAAAATAGAATTTGTCAACCTTGATCAAAACGTCTTCGACCACTCCACGAGGAATCTTGACAGATCGGTCTGCCAGTTGTAGAGTGATAGATGTTGGCTTCAACTCCCCAAGACCTAACTGCTCATAAACAGAATATGGCAGAAGGTTAACACTTGCACCCAGGTCTAATAACGCTTTATTGACCGTGTGTTCTCCTGTAGTGCAAGAAATTGTTGGACATCCTGGATCCCTAAACTTGGGTGGAGTTTTGTTCAGAATGATGGAACTCACCTGTTCAGCTAAGAAAGCACGTTTGTGCACATTAAGCTTGCGCTTTTGAGTACACAAGTCTTTGAGGAATTTAGCATATGCCGGGATTTGCCTAATTGCTTCAAGAAAAGGAATGTTGATGTTGACTCTCTTGAACAGATCTAACATCTCATTATAATGGGTACTTTTCTGTTGATAGATCAATCTTTGAGGAAATGGGGCAACAGGAGAATGAGTTGGAAAAGGGACATTCACAGCAGTAGAATTGTCAGGCTTTCCAACTTGCTCAGATTCTTTGGTTTTCTGGGGTTGTGGAGACAGCGTGGAATTTGTATCAGATTCATTAGGTTCGCCCACGTTGTTCTCGATGACTTTACCACTTCGGAGGGTGGTAATGGCATGGACTTGATCGAGTGAGGTTTCAGTGCAGGATGTTGTGCATGTTTGAAATATCCTCTTTGGATTTTGTTGGGGTTGGCTAGGAAGTGTACCCTTTTCTCTCTCGCTCATGGAATCGCACATTTGACTCATCTTTTGATCAAGATTTTTCTGACCTTGCACCAGACTCTGGACCATCTCCTCTAGGGTGGATAATCTCTTGTCGGTATTGTGTTGAGGATATGATTGTTGTTGAGAGTTTGATTGTTGTTGAGGGTTCCTAGGATATTGATAACCTTGATTGTTCTGAGATCCCTGATTGTTTTGATAGCTCTGATTGGGTTGAGATGGTCCTCCCTGAGTGGGTCCTTTGGACCATGAAAAGTTAGGGTGGTTTCTCCATCCTGGATTGTAGGTCTGTGAATAGGGGTTATGCTCTTGTTTTTGAAACATGGCATGTGCCTGTTCAAGCCTAGATTCCTGGACTGCAAGCAAATCGGGGCAATTTTGGAATTGATGGTTGGGATCGTTACAAGCGGCACATACAGACGAAGCGACATGTTCTCGGAGAGTAGTGGTGGAAGGTTTTGAATTTTTATGTAGTTCTAACTCTTCTAATCTCCTAACTATTGATGCCATGTTTGCTCTTCCCTCGAAATCTGCTTCAATCCTAAAAGCCTTAGCTTCGGATGTAGTCTTTCTGGGTTCACGGATGGATTCCCACTGTTGCGTCTTTTCAGCTACTTCAATCAAGAAGTCCCAAGACGCATCAGCAGTTTTGTCTACGAATAGACCATTACACATCGACTCAACCGTTGTTCGGGTGGACACATCTAGACCTTCATACAAAATTTGCACAAGTCTCCATTTTTCAAAACCATGATGGGGACATTGGAGAAATAATTCATTGAATCTCTCCAGGTATTTAGCTAAGGTCTCACCCTCTAATTGCACAAAGCTATTCAGACTTTGACGAATTGTCGCAGTCTTGTGATTCGGGAAAAACTTTTTGAAAAACTCCTTTATGAGGTCATCCCATGTCATGATGGATTGAGGCTGTAAAGCATAAAGCCAGGCCTTTGCCTTATCTTTCAGGGAGAAAGGAAAGAGCCTTAACTTTAGGGTTTCGTCGGACATTTGAGTGAAACGCAGAGTTCCACAAATTTCCTCGAATTCTCTCACGTGGTGGTACGGGTTTTCATTCTCAACACCTCTAAAAATAGGAAGCAACTGTATTGTGCTTGATTTCAGCTCATAATGGCCATTATCCTCGGGTAGCACAATACAAGAAGGTTGACTGGCTCTAGTTGGGTACATATAATCCTTGAGGGTACGGGGTTCTCCCATTGTTACGGTTTGATCTGGGCTGTCTACCTCAGAACTCAGAATTTCGATAGGTTCGTCTTGATTAATTCTAACAAGTCTGTTTGTTTGGTCTCTATAGGTTACAATCATGTCCTTGTAGGTACCTCAACTAACATGTTGGTCAGACAGAGCAATCGGAAACAATTTGGCCCACAAGGGTTAAGAAGATTTGGTTTTGAATGGGTGTTGGACTAACAAGGGATTTTGGTTTTTTGGTTTAAAATTGGGCTTTGGAAAAAAAAAAAAAAAAATTGAACTAAACCTAGCATAAATTAGCACAACCCAAGAAAATAAAAACAATAATAATAATTAAGACAAGCCCATAAAAGAAAAAGAAAAAATAAAAGAAAAATAAAGACAAAAAATAATTACAGTCCCAAAGAAAAAGAAAAAGAAAAAGAAAATAAAGGAAAAATAAAAATTATTACAATCCCAACTAAATAATTAAATTAATTATTACAAGCCCGAATTTGAATTTAAATGAGGCCCAAGTGGGTTAACTCATGGGTTAGGCTTACTTGATTTTTGGAGGGAAGCCCAAAAATAGGCTTTTGATCCCCTTTTAGTTGCACAGCCCAGTTGGGCTTTAGGATCGTCCTTAGAAGCTTCGCTCAAGCCCAGCAACAACAGGTGGAACAGAGCCCAGCAGCAGCAGCAACGAAGCCCAGCTCACAGAAGACCACGAGCCCAGCAACAAAAGAAGGCAGAGCCCAGCAGCACTTGGCAAGCCCAGTTCAGTTGAAGTTGGTGAAGCCCAGTTCAGAGAAGTACAAGCCCACCAGTAGAAGGCAGAGCCCAGCAGCAGCAGGTGGCTAAACCCAGTTGCTTTGGCTTGGCAGCAGCAGGCTTGGTTCACCAGCTCCAGCAACAGCAGCAGGACCAGGAGCAGCAGATCAGTTTACAGCTCCAGCAACAGCAGCAACATGGGCCACAGCACCAGTTCAGGAATTTCAGCTTCACTGCAGTTCCAACAGCAACAGCAGCTTGGCAGCAGCTTTGGCTCCACAAAGCTAACAGCAACAGCAGCTTCAAAACAGCACAGCCAAGTCCCCGGCAGCGGCGCCAAAAACTTGGTGTGAAAATGGGGTTGCACACAAAACTTGCAAGTATACAAGGCCAAGTTTTATAGTATAGGGATGAGTAGGGGTTTGTCCACAAGGACTTGTGAGTGTGATGAAGTCTTCCTAGCTAAAGTTTACAGTGAGCTAAGGGCAGTAACTATGGTGACAGTGACAATGATCTAGAGTGGTAATGAAACAAAGGCAGCATCCTAAGGCAAAGTTATTGAGCAACAGTGACAGAAAAGGAAAAAGATGCAGAACTGTGTGAAGTTACTAAGGCAATTGAATCCACCTTGTGCCCTAGCCAAACAATGTGATCCTAGGTTGAGTTGAAAATCCTATGCATACATCTAGAATGGTGGTGGGCCCGGGGAGGTGTATAATTGAAGCGAAATGAAACGCGGGCCTACAGTAATACCGCAAGTGCACGGTCATCGGTTGTAGCTCGTGCAAGTACGGGTCGATCCACATAGACTGGGTGTGTTTAGTAGTTTCTAGCTATTTTGGGTTCTAAATTGCTATTGTTGGGCTTTGAATACCCTTTGAGTAAATTGGGCCTAATGGGTTTTGTTTTTAACAATGAAATGAACTGAGCTTGGGCTCAGTTGGTCTTGAAGTGCACTAGGCTTTGGGCCTTTGAATGATGAGCTGTGAACTTGGGCTTTGGTCTCTGAATTAGGCTTTTGCCTTAAACCTGAATTGGATTGGGCCTTTAATTGAGTTCAGGCTTTTGGATTAAGCCCACAGTTGACTGAATTGGGCTTTGAGCCTTAACCTAAACTGTGGCTGGGCCTAGGAGAGGAAGCAGCAGCAGCAGTGGTGAGTTCTGAAGCATCAGAAGCAGTGATGCACAGCAGCTGCACAAGCAGTGGAAGGGAGGCAGCAACAGCAGGGTTGCAAGGCAAGGAGAAAACAGCAGCAGGGGGAGACAAGGCAGCAGAACAAGGCAAGGAAGAAAACAGTGGGAAAACAAGGCAATATAGCAAAGGCAATGCAATAAATAAAATGTAAAGAAGCAAAGGCAATGAAGAAAATTAAACAAGACAATGACTAAACAGCAAAGAACTAAACAACAACAATGGAAGTAAACCAATGCCTAAGCCAAGGGCAGGGGAGATGGTGAAGCTAACAGTGATGACAATGCAAGGCCAAGGCAGTGGCTCTAGGCATACAAATGGAATGGAAAGAGAATTAGCTTGCTATGAGCACTAATTTCTCCCATTGCTCAATCAAAACAATGCATCCTAAGCATACAAATGGAATGGAAAGAGAATTAGCTTGCTATGAGCACTAATTTCTCCCATTGCTCAATCAAATCAGTGCACTGAGGTTTCTAGCCTAACATTCCACTAAACATGTATCACATAACAGGTACATTAACATTACATGGAACACAAACATCAACAGGAACATGCACTAGGAAAATTGAAGAAACTAAACATCACAGTGAACTAACATTAAACACAAAACTAAATTGAAATTAGAAACAAACAGAAATTATAAGAACATAAACTAAATGAACATGGAATTAAACATGAAATGAAACAGAAATTGAAAATTAACTAAAATTGATTTGAAACTGAAATTGAACATTAACAGAACTAAGTTCTGGACACTGGCTATTCCAGCATAAGCTCACATCACACCCACAGTCCCCTTTTTATACCCAATTTACATTTCAGGGTTCTTACACCCAATTCCCAAATTTACCCAATTGAACAGTAAAATTAGGTATATGATTTTACCTAATGTAATGGGTCTAATTCGAACCCACATCCCTACTCTAGCTCCTCCATGCCTTCCTAACAGAAAATTAGGGTTTTCTATAAATATCCCCAAAAATTAAGAAATTAGGGTTTTTTGGAAGTTGAGAAATCTCACCTAATTCTCTGAATTTTTCTTCGACCCATGCTTTATCTTCTTCTTTTTCTCCCTGTTCCGCTGTCAATTGCCGTGTCTAGCTTGAATTGCTTCATCAACTCCACACCCTAGGGTTCAGTGGCGTGAGTGTGGGTTTGATGAAATAATTTTGGCTAGGTGAATAGGTTTTGCAGTATGGGATGATGGGTTTACTGAATTGGAGGTGGTTATGGCAGAGGTATGGTGGCGGAGTCAGAGCAGGTGGAGAAGGTGGTGGTGGTTCTGCAGAGGGATGGAGAAGAAGGAGGAGAAGTCGATGGAAAATGGATTGGGGTGCGTTTGTTTCGGGTATAGGGTATTTGGTACTCGGGTGTTGAGCGGCTTCATCAAATTTTGATGTTTTGTGACTCTGAGCTGCGGGATGCGAAGATGGTTGGTAGATCTAACGGTGAGATGAGAGATGAATCGATGCAACCGTTGGATTTTGAAACACAACGAAGTCAACGGTGTTAGATGATGTTAGGTACTGTAGTGTTAAGCGGAAGTATCGAGATTTGATGCGCAGGCAAAGAAGCGACCGTAGGATCTAAATGTGATCTAATCTGAAGGCTTGGACTTTAAGCGCTGTGGTGTTTGGCAGAGACTTCAGATTTTGATGCTCTATGAATGAGCGACCGTAGGATGATGAGTTGGATCCAATCTAACGGTTGAGAATGGAGGCGGGTATGGATATAGAAAATGGGTTTGGGTAAGGGTTTTGGGCCTTGGGTATGCCAAGCCCATATCTTCTTCAAGAACAATTCTTCCTTCTTGAGCCCATTTCCAGCTTTTTGGACGTGCGCTCCATTCTTTGCGGCTTCCTTGCGTAATTTCTTCCGGCTTTTCACCACTCTTCAGCTCTTTTACGCTCCGCAAGTTATCCAGACTTTATTTATTACCTAAAAATGCAAAATTAAGTAAGAAAAATATTTATTCTTGAAAACAATGAAAATACGGAATATGGGATAAAATGTAGAATTACTGCACAAAAGATGAGTTAAATGCCAACAAAAAGGGATAGATATATACAATATTTGGCACTCATCAAATACCCCCAAACCTGAATTTTACTTGTCCTCAAGTAAAACAAAACTAAGGAAATCCTAACTATACCACTGTCGCTGGTCTCTCGAATGCATTTAGCGTATGCACTAAGCCTTTTAAACCACTAAGTGTCCCTAGTGGACGAGTTGAAGTCTCGTGAAGGTTTACCAGAGGTGTACCTACAAAACCTAAGGTCAAAATATGAGCTCAGATTCCATCAAATGTGACATGTGCAAGTCAGTTAAGCTCACAGCAAAATGGAGATGTCAATCTAGCTATCGAAGGCACAATCCTAGCACTGATAACAAATAAAGACATGTGATAAGAGTGTAAAGTGTATCTACACATGTGTAAAGAAAGATCGGATGTTATGACTACTAATCACCAAGAGATAGTTTCTCAGGCTAAGAACCAAGGTCGAAATCTAGCTAGCTGTCCGGACTTTACGAGAATTGTGAATGAGTTGGAGGTATTTCACAATTACTCGCGTTGTACATCAATGGCATACACCCTTCCTTGCTTATTACAATAAAACAAAAGATGACTCTTTACATGACTCTTATTTACATTGACTACTCTCTTTTATTTTTGGAACAAGAGAGGATGGAATTGATAAATACTTGATTTTTTTGTATTTTTCTGATATTTTTTTTTTTTTTGAATATAACATCGTTTTTTTTTTTTTTTTTTTTTTTTTTTTGGAGACACTTTTGATACATAACAAAAGAAACAAAAAATTACATGACACTTTGCAAGAGGTAGCCCTTTTTGATGCACCCAGTTAAATTCGATGGTTGTCTTTCTTAATGTAACCTCCACCTTCTATCCCAACCAACCAAAGAACAAGCTAGTCAAGTTTCGTTCAGTATTCTAAAGTGATTGGCAATCGTAACTTCCTATCAAACACCTTGAAGATCGAGGCCATACATGTATTGGTAGATCGTGCACGTGCAAATTTCTTATCACTATGTGAATTGTGCTAGAATCAGGGTGCCTAAATATCTAGACTAAGACTCCTAATAATTACATATTTGCACAAGAGTCAACATTTCAAGGTAAATGAGCTCCATTTTTATGATTTTTTAATTTTTTAATTTTTTATTTTGATTTTTCAATTTTTTTGGAATTTTTCAATTTTTTCAAAAAGATGGAGTTTGATTTCAATTATAGCATATTATCGTGGTATCTACTCTATACCCCCAAACCTAAACTAAACATTGTCCTCAATGTTTCAAAATATGGAAGGAATTAAAATGCAACATATGGAAAGGGACATGCTGAGTAGAGTAAAAGGAGAGAGAATACCCGATTTCGGCGAAAGCAGAATTAAAACTCCGTTATTCAAGGCAAAAAAAATCCAACATATTTCAGCCGAGATCATATTGGATTAGCAAAATATATACAAAAGGAACAAAAGGGTTTTTAAGAAATTTTATCTACTGGATTATATACAAAAATTCACCATACACTAACAATCTAAAGAGTTGAGGATCAACCCAAAAGAAAAAGTGTAGAGACATAGAAAGTTTCAAAACACTAAAATTGGACTTAAATGGGAGTGAGAGTGAAAAACCGAATGAATCACCCCTAAACCAAAATTTTTCAACAGGTTCACTTTTAAGCACAAAATCTAACAATTTTAGGGGTGCAGGATTCACAAGGTCTAACTGAAAATGGACTTTGTTCGGGATGGGCAAAGAAATGCATTCCAATTGTGGCTCTTTAAAAGTGTTATATTTTGAAACAAAATAGTCCAAGAGGACTTGGGAGGCACACAGTTCCAATCCTAGATTAGGAATTTTCAGAAAAATCTGTTTGACAATATGGGTACAAACCAAATCTAGGTTGGGTGGAAGGCCATCAGATTGTGACTTAGGTAGAAGAATAGGCATATCATTATCAATCAAATCAAAATCTCCTAACTCATCTACACATGTCACATCATGCTCACAATCATCAATCAAATTGGTAAGATCACAATCAGAGTCATCAACATCATCAAAAAATTTATTCTCATGCATTGGAAAATCAGGAGAAATATCACAATGTGACCTAGGTAGAGAATCAGACACATCAAATATATTTTCATGCATATTAGTGTCTACAGAAGATTCAACTATCCC
Organism: Papaver somniferum; assembly: GCF_003573695.1. Classification (NCBI taxonomy): domain Eukaryota; kingdom Viridiplantae; phylum Streptophyta; class Magnoliopsida; order Ranunculales; family Papaveraceae; genus Papaver; species Papaver somniferum. Next base: position 102,055,092 of record NC_039363.1, on the reverse strand, counting down.
TATGTCATGCTCATCTTCACAGAATAATTGTACGAATCCCATGTCAATATCAAAATCATATGAATTACAATGAGTATTAGAAAGAACAACATTCATGAAGGTCGAGGGCGAGAAGCCATATGTTATTGAACCAACAGGTTCCACAATATTTTCATGTTCTTCTAACATATCATCATAATCATCATCATGGTAGCATGCATATTGGTCCTCATTAACAGTGGTGGTGTCATTAGTCGATTCATGTTCCTCTAAATTAGGTTCGTATTCAACATCATTTACATGAATGGGACTAGACACTTCATTAGGGACAACATACATTTCCTCATGAATTTCCTCCTTTTGTAGGTGAAGCAAAATCTGATCTAAATGTGCATGAATTCGTGCTGTAGATCTATCATAGTCTTGCTTACAGAGTCTTAAAGCTTCTGTGGTGGAGTCTAAATTCATGGGAGTACAAAATTCTTCATGTTCAAATTGTGGTGAATGGTACATGTGTGCATGGTCATTAGGGTTTACAAAATATTGATCGCAACCCTCAAAGGATTGATTATGGTCCCAATGACTACCATTCTCACAATTTATGGGCATTTCATACATTGGATTTTCTCTAGATTGCCTAAAATTATGCAAAATATGACAATTCTCAACAGGGTGGTCTAAACTACCACATGCGGGACATGCATAGATTTCAGGTTGCCTAAGAAAATTAGATGTGACAGATTCCTCATGTGATTGCATTTCTAAAGCTGTGATTCGAGCTTCTATTTGATCCATAAGTGATGATTGTGTGAGTGAGGCACTAGCAAAATGTTCATTTTCACGTTGCGATGAATGATGCATGTATGAATAGTCATTAGGGTTCATGTATTGCGGCTCGGGACTTTGAAAATGTCCATAATAATTCCTATGACTATTGACATCATGGTCCGTGGAAGGTTCATAACGTGGCACATGCCCATAAGCAAGTTCTCTAAGAGTTTTATTTCCATCCCCAGGAGCAGACCAAAATCCAGACATGATTGGCTCAAAAGCTAAGTAAAGAATGGACAAAGCTCAGAATTTGGTTTTTTAAAGGGTTTGGATTTTTGGGAAAAATTTGGTTTTGGTGGGATATATTTGAAAAAGAAAATTTGGTTTAAAAATGGGAGCAAAGTAGAAATTTGGTTTTAAAATTGGGAGCAAAAGAAAATTTTGGTTTTTTTATTTTTTTTTTATTTTTTTTTTTAAAAGAAAATAAAATTTGGTTTTTGAATGGGAGCAAGCCCACTGTTGGTTTTTTGCTTTGGCTCCGCTTGGTTGAAAACTTTTGGTGGAACTGAGTCCAAAATCTCGGCCTAGAATTTGGGTACTCGGCCCACTAACGAGTTCAACTAGCGTGATCGGTTACAAGCTCAGCTGGGTTTAAAAACCCAGAATACAAAATACAAGTCCAAATTAAACAAGCTCACAAAAATTAAATACAAGCCCACAAATTAAACAAACAAGCCCACAAATAAATTATTACAAACCCAACAGAAAATAAGAGAAGCCCAAAAATTGGCTTTAATATTACATGCCCACAATTAAAAAATTGGAAGCCCACAATTCGGGTTCTCTTAAATGGGTTACCTTTTAAGCACAGCCCAGCTGCTCTGATATTGTTGCAAAAACCCAGTTGGGCTTTGGTTCTTTTCCTTGGTGGCGTCCCAGCAGAGGAAAAACAGGTTCAAAACAGCAGGTCCAACAGCAAATGAAGTGAAGCAGATGCAGATGCAAATGCTATGCAGTGAAATGCAAAAATAGCTAATAAAACAACAAGAAAAACACAGCACCAATCCCCGGCAGCGGCGCCAAAAACTTGGTGGGCCCGGGGAGGTGTATAATTGAAGCGAAATGAAACGCGGGCCTACAGTAATACCGCAAGTGCACGGTCGTCGGTTGTAGATCGTGCAAGTACGGGTCGATCCATAGAGACTGGGTGTGTTTTGTAGTTTCTAGCTATTTTGGGTTCTAAATTGCTATTGTTGGGCTTTGAATACCCTTTGAGTAAATTGGGCCTAATGGGTTTTGTTTTTAACAATGAAATGAACTGAGCTTGGGCTCAGTTGGTCTTGAAGTGCACTAGGCTTTGGGCCTTTGAATGATGAGCTGTGAACTTGGGCTTTGGTCTCTGAATTAGGCTTTTGCCTTAAACCTGAATTGGATTGGGCCTTTAATTGAGTTCAGGCTTTTGGATTAAGCCCACAGTTGACTGAATTGGGCTTTGAGCCTTAACCTAAACTGTGGCTGGGCCTAGGAGAGGAAGCAGCAGCAGCAGTGGTGAGTTCTGAAGCATCAGAAGCAGTGATGCACAGCAGCTGCACAAGCAGTGGAAGGGAGGCAGCAACAGCAGGGTTGCAAGGCAAGGAGAAAACAGCAGCAGGGGGAGACAAGGCAGTAGAACAAGGCAAGGAAGAAAACAGTGGGAAAACAAGGCAATATAGCAAAGGCAATGCAATAAATAAAATGTAAAGAAGCAAAGGCAATGAAGAAAATTAAACAAGACAATGACTAAACAGCAAAGAACTAAACAACAACAATGGAAGTAAACCAAGGCCTAAGCCAAGGGCAGGGGAGATGGTGAAGCTAACAGTGATGACAATGCAAGGCCAAGGCAGTGGCTCTAGGCATACAAATGGAATGGAAAGAGAATTAGCTTGCTATGAGCACTAATTTCTCCCATTGCTCAATCAAAACAATGCATCCTAAGCATACAAATGGAATGGAAAGAGAATTAGCTTGCTATGAGCACTAATTTCTCCCATTGCTCAATCAAATCAGTGCACTGAGGTTTCTAGCCTAACATTCCACTAAACATGTATCACATAACAGGTACATTAACATTACATGGAACACAAACATCAACAGGAACATGCACTAGGAAAATTGAAGAAACTAAACATCACAGTGAACTAACATTAAACACAAAACTAAATTGAAATTAGAAACAAACAGAAATTATAAGAACATAAACTAAATGAACATGGAATTAAACATGAAATGAAACAGAAATTGAAAATTAACTAAAATTGATTTGAAATTGAAATTGAACATTAACAGAACTAAGTTCTGGACACTGGCTATTCCATCATAAGCTCACATCACACCCACAGTCCCCTTTTTATACCCAATTTACATTTCAGGGTTCTTACACCCAATTCCCAAATTTACCCAATTGAACAGTAAAATTAGGTATATGATTTTACCTAATGTAATGGGTCTAATTCGAACCCACATCCCTATTCTAGCTCCTCCATGCCTTCCTAACAGAAAATTAGGGTTTTCTATAAATATCCCCAAAAATTAAGAAATTAGGGTTTTTTGGAAGTTGAGAAATCTCACCTAATTCTCTGAATTTTTCTTCGACCCATGCTTTATCTTCTTCTTTTTCTCCCTGTTCCGCTGTCAATTGCCGTGTCTAGCTTGAATTGCTTCATCAACTCCACACCCTAGGGTTCAGTGGCGTGAGTGTGGGTTTGATGAAATAATTTTGGCTAGGTGAATAGGTTTTGCAGTAAAGGATGATGGGTTTACTGAATTGGAGGTGGTTATGGCAGAGGTATGGTGGCGGAGTCAGAGCAGGTGGAGAAGGTGGTGGTGGTTCTGCAGAGGGATGGAGAAGAAGGAGGAGAAGTCGATGAAAAATGGATTGGGGTGCGTTTGTTTTGGGTATAGGGTATTTGGTACTCGGGTGTTGAGCGGCTTCATCAAATTTTGATGTTTTGTGACTCTAAGCTGCGGGATGCGAAGATGGTTGGTAGATCTAACGGTGAGATGAGAGATGAATCGATGCAACCGTTGGATTTTGAAACACAACGAAGTCAACGGTGTTAGATGATGTTAGGTACTGTAGTGTTAAGCGGAAGTATCGAGATTTGATGCGCAGGCAAAGAAGCGACCGTAGGATCTAAATGTGATCTAATCTGAAGGCTTGGACTTTAAGCGCTGTGGTGTTTGGCAGAGACTTCAGATTTTGATGCTCTATGAATGAGCGACCGTAGGATGATGTGTTGGATCCAATCTAACGGTTGAGAATGGAGGCGGGTATGGATATAGAAAATGGGTTTGGGTAAGGGTTTTGGGCCTTGGGTATGCCAAGCCCATATCTTCTTCAAGAACAATTCTTCCTTCTTGAGCCCATTTCCAGCTTTTTGGACGTGCGCTCCATTCTTTGCGGCTTCCTTGCGTAATTTCTTCCGGCTTTTCACCACTCTTCAGCTCTTTTCCGCTCCGCAAGTTATCCAGACTTTATTTATTACCTAAAAATGCAAAATTAAGTAAGAAAAATATTTATTCTTGAAAACAATGAAAATACGGAATATGGGATAAAATGTAGAATTACTGCACAAAAGATGAGTTAAATGCCAACAAAAAGGGATAGATATATACAATATTTGGCACTCATCAAATGGGAGGAAAACTAATTTGCTCACTAGTTTTCCCCTAGCATTGACTGTCTTTTGACAGAACAATCAATCACAGGCACTATGAGCATCAATCTCTTCCCATTGCTCAATCAAAACAGACACTAAGGCTCTAACCTAGCAATGCATCATCTAACAGTGCACTAGGCTTCATCAGAGCCTTAGTTGCAGTGAATTAGCTCATGCTAGACATGAGTATAACAACAACATTCATCAAATAAGCTAAATTAAGATACAACATACACACAGATTGCACACAATCAACTGTAGCTAAAATGGAATTTGGACAATGAAAATTGATTGCAAATATTGTTCACTGGCTAGCCCAGAGATGATTTCTACAACACCCATAACATCAATTTATAGTTTACAGAACCCTAAATTTCTACAAACCCTAAATTGAAAATCCCCAAATCAGCAGGATTAGGGTTTCGATAAAATTAACTCACCCTTTGATGCAAATAGACTCGACCCATGCTTGTACTTCTCCTCCTCTGCTAATCCTCTACTCGAACGCTGCTCCAATTTCCTTCTTCTCTCCACTGTGAAACCCTAGCTATGTTTGTCTTCTTGGTAGCATCAAAAATTAATGCTAAGAACAAGACAGACACGACTAGGGAAGAGGTAGGTGATGGTGGTGGTGTCCTTGTGGTCGTGGTGGAGATGGAGACGGCGGAGCAGACATGGCAGTGTCTGCCATGGTCGGGGGAAGAGGAGAAATTTGGGGGAAGTGAGTTTTGGGGAAGAAGAAGGTGGGTGTTTGTTTTGGGTCGATGGGTTTGATGGCTAAGGTGTTGAGCGGAATCATCTGAAGTTGATGCGCAGCGAGGAGATCCGTCGGATGTGAAGATGGTAGGTGGATCCAACGGCGATACGGAGGTAAGCGTGGAGCGACCGTCGGATGAAGGGATGTAGCAAAACGGACGACCCAAGATGGAGATGGGCGTTGCGATGTAAAGCGGGGGCTTCGGAGTTTGATGTGCGATGATGGAGCGACCGTAGGATGCTGAGATGCTTCGATCTGACGGCTGAAATCCGAGACGGGCTTGGAAAGTGGAAATGTGTTTGAGTAAGGGTTTTGGGCCTTGGGTATGCCAAGCCCATATCTTCTTTAAGGACAATTCTTCTTCTTCAAGACCACTTCTCGTTGATCCGGCTCTTGCAAACATCATTCTTCGCTTCCTCCTAGCGAGAGTCTTTGCCGTTCCTTTGCTCTTTTCGCTCCGTGAGATAACCATGCTTTATTTAGTACCTAAAAAAGCATAATTAAGTAAGAAAAATATTTATTCTTGAAAACAATGAAAATACAGAATATGGGATAAAATGTAGAATTAATGCACAAAAGATGAGTTAAATGCCAAGAAAAATATATAGAAATATGCACTTTTTAGCACTCATCAAGAACATGTAACCATGTTTGGATATAAGCATAGTGTGTTTTTCACATTTGTGTATAAGTCAAAAACCGAAACCAAAGTAAGCATACCCGTATGCGTACCCGCGGTTGTTGGAAATCTGGGAAAGTATGCGTACCCGTACGCATATTGGTGGAAGTTTCACGTCCGTGAATTTCTGCTGGATTTTGGAAGTGTGAATGGGTATGTGCACCCGTATGCGCACTGGCGTAACCAAATTCGGTCTGTCTACGTAAGTATGCATACCCGTTTGCATACTTGAGTTGGTTACTATCTAAAATCGGTTTATTCATGAACTAAAACATTTATATAATAAGGAATGCAATATTTGCAAACTGTGGCTATAATGTTCATGAATTGATTCGAGTGAATCAAAATCGATTTTGCTTCAATTGTGTCTTGTATACTTCTATAAGATCTAAGCAATTGAACAACTCTCTAACTAGTTCGTTTGAGTCATTTGGACTAGTTATGGTGAAGATAAATAAGGTTGATATGAAAGTGCTCATATGGCTAACCATTGGTTAACTATTGTTGAACCAACTAAATGTACACGTTTAGGTACGGTTACTCAACCCTAAATGAAGTTACATTTCATGTGTGTATAACAAGATAAGTTCGATCTTTGTTACCAAGGTAACTTATTGCAAACTCTGATTTTGAGACTATATAAAGGAGAACTCTAACAACTGGGAAACCTAATCCCGACACCTTCTGTGTGATACTAGTTGTATAAGCTAGAGTCGATTCTCCTTTAACCTTAGGTTTCTATTGAGACGCTATAGGTTAACGACTTGAGATTTCATTGGGATTGTGAAGCCAGACCCAACTATTTCATCTGTAGTTACGTGATCTGATCTTGCTGTTTCTAACGTATTTGAGTACAATCGTAAGATTGGCTTGAGATTAATTTCTCCGATAGGCAAGATAGAAAAGTAGTCACAAACACCTTCGTCTCATCGTTTTTGATTCCACGATATCTTGTTTCGCTAGTCGATTAAGATTATTGTGAGGTGATTGATATTTCTGGGCCGTTCTTCGGGAATATAAGTCGGGTATATCAATTGGTCCATGTTCACCTTGATTTATCAAAAGACGGAACAAAAACTCGTAGGTATTTCTATGGGAGACAAATTTATCTATTTCAGTAGACTTTTCTGTGTGAGACAGATTTGTTTATTAAAATCTTCGACTTTGGGTCGTAGCAACTCTTAGTTGTGGGTGAGATCAGCTAAGGGAATAAAGTGCGTAATATCCTGCTGGGATCAGAGACGTAAGGAGCACAACTGTACCTTGAGTCAGTGGGTTCAACTACAGTCCAGGCCGAAGTTAGTTTGTAGTAGGCTAGTGTCTGTAGCGGCTTAATACAGTGTGGTGTTAAATCTGGACTAGGTCCCGGGGTTTTTCTACATTTGCGGTTTCCTCATTAAAAAAACTTCTAGTGTCTGTGTTATTTCTTCACCGCATTATATTTTGTTATATAATTGAAATATCACAAGTTGTGCGTTGAATCGATCAACTAGAAATTCAATCTTTGATTGTTGATTGAAATTGATTGATCCTTGAGCATTGGTCTTTGGTACCGTTCAAGTTATCTCTCTTATATCCAATCGGGCTCGCAAATTATTGTTTGTTTGATTGTAGATCGAATTAAGAGATTGAGATATAACTCTTTGATACACTTTTCTTAAGATTGAGTCTGACTGTCTAGTTAATTCTCTTGAAAGTATATTAGAGTTAGTCCATACATATTGCTAAGCGAAATTTTGGGTGTGGTTGTTAGACCCCATTTTTTTCAGTTCCATATGCAAAATAGTATGCAGGGAACTTTGTTCATGTGAACAAGTCTTGTGTACACAACTTATTTACTCTACGTTTTAGAATGCATCTGTTTTAGTATAGAAGAAATGAAAATGGACGAAGGAGGTCCACATGTAACTCTTTAATTGGGTCATATATTGACCAAGTTAAGAAAGAGAATGTATTATCTTGTGTTAATGAAATAGAAGAGATAGAGAGGAAATACTTTCCCCATCTCCATTTCCACAAAAATCAATCCAAACAATCAAATATATCCAATCCAAAACTCAACAGAAATAACTAAAGTGTTGATTGTGCAATTATCAGAAATTATGTTCGGCTAATGACATGAAGTAATGATTGATTCCGTACCTCTTTCAGATGTTGTACAACATGCAAATACTAGGGTGTATTGTGATTTCAGCATACGAGTTCTATATAATCTTGTTTATGCATTAAGTATATTGATTATGAAGCCGGAATTCCAACAGTATTTACATAACAAACGGCATTCTAATGCTTCAAAAAAATTTTTATCTAGAGACATAACAGACCAAGAGAACGGAACATATTGCTGCCAGTGTGACAGAGAACCCCAGATTGATCGAATGATCATTGTGATTGCTGCCAACTTGTCTCTTCCAAGAGTCTTCAACGATCAGCTCATCAACTCCCCAATCTTCATAACTGTTCGCGTACGACAAAAGTGGAGGCAGTAATATTAGCTTGAGTTTTCAGCTTTTAAGATGGGAAGAGGTAATGATCAGTAATACTGCATTAATTGGAAAACATACCTTCCATCAGGCAAGTAGCGACGGATGGTGAAAGGTATCTTGCGGGCCCGGAGTTCTTTCATGGCAATCTGAACATTAGAGAATAAACGAAGGTTATAAGTAATCTGCCAAACAGCCTCTCATGTCTAATGATATAATGTCCATGACTTGGTCTTTTATTCATATGGAGTGTGTCCAAACACAAATTTTGTATACCAAACTTACTTTAAAACTTCATATGAGTAATGCTTTTCTATTTATGCGTTATTAATTATCTATAAAGAACTGGGTGCTGGTACATTTTGAAAATTGTTTCATAAACATAAACACAAGTCCTGGTGGTTTCTAGTGAGTTAGAATCAAGCTAGCAGAATCATGTTTTCCGTCCACTACGCCTTATCCCTACACACTGCAAAGAGTCCGTTTATTTCATTGATTCCTGGGACTTTTCACTTCCCCAACTAACACGGAGAGGCATGGTCTCAACCCTAAAAGATATAACTTTGTCCATCATCAAAGTACCCATAAAGAATATACATAAACCTTAGTAGGCCATTCAAGCCTCAAAAACAAAAAATGCTACAAGCACTTTTACAAAATCTAAGCAATCAAATTATTAGTCTTTCACATATTCCGGCTCAATTCAACTTCAAATGTTTCAGTACATCTAATAAGTTTGAAAAAACAAATTCAAAGAGCAAGCTTCTTACCTCAAGTGGATCAGTCTCCCCCTCCAGCTCAACCATCACTGGTGCATTCATGCTATCAAAACAAAACATGACTACTATTTAGTAACTAAAACTCTCTTCATCTCAGCAAATTACCATATTATCATTCAAACTTGAACCCAAATAACACAATATGAACCCTAAAAAATCATATACCTAATCTGCAGAGCGCGGGTACCAAGAATTCTTGCTCGTTCATACTTGGTCATAAACTTAGACGTCTTCCGATCTTTTTTAACTGGTTCAGCTTCCTCTTTCTCTTCACCTTCTAAAACCACTTGCTCAGCAGCCTCATCCTCATTGTTATTCTCAACCTCCTCTTCTTCTCCTTCCTACAAATATCACAATCACAATCAATTAAACCAAAAAAAAAAAAAAAAGACGCAACAAAAGAAAACTGATTCATCCACTTACCATAATATCCTCAACTGGTTCATCCTCGTATCTGTAAGAGAGTTATTTTTAACAGATCAGTTCAAAAGATCGTGATTACAGTAATTTGAAAACCCTAATTGAAAATTTTGGTTACAAAAAGAACAGAGAAGAGAGAGTTGCCCCATATCACCCATATCATTATCATCGTCCGCCATTGATGATGATGATGTTGTTTGAAGACGAAGAGTCTGTGTTCTGGTATTAGGTGTTCTTCGTCTCTGTAGCTCTTCCTCTTAAACCCTAGCTTTTGTGAGCGAAATGGGGTTATTTTCTCTTTCAAAGGGAAAACCTGTATTGGAAATTTTATTTCCACCCAGTGTTGTGAGTTGGTAAAACTTTACTGAGTTTGACGTGATTGTAACAAGTAATGTTGTATGGGTGTACAATAAAATATAAACCCTATATAATAAACTCGGCCACCATCTTCTTTCGTCAAAACAAAAACCAAAAACCTCATAAAACAGTAGCGGTCTCACTGAAGAGAAGTGAATCGCGGGAAGTTCTTAATCACCAAAATGTTTTGAATTTCCTAAAACAAATTGAGAATAATGACATTGAGCTCTTCAATTCCTGCTAGGTATGCATTGCTTGCTCTTCTCTCTGCTTCAACCATTTACTGTATTTGGAAATCAAGACGTCTTTTACAGCTTAAACTTTCACTCCAAAACCCTAACCCTAATCTAGCAAATACAAAAGGTAAAATCTTTTTCATATCCCAAACAGGAACTTCTAAAGCTTTAGCTAATCGCTTATTAGATCTTCTTAAATTGAATGGTTTAGATTTTGATGTAATAAATCCTAAAGATTATGAACCAGAAGATCTTCCTAAAGAAACCCTAGTTTTGATTATTGCTTCAACTTGGGAGAACGGTAAACCACCATCAGATGGTGGGTTTTTGGCTAACTGGGTTGCTGAAAGTGCTGAAGATTTTAGGGTAGGATCATTGATTCTTTCTGGGTGTAAATTTGCTGTGTTTGGTGTTGGAAGTAGATCCTATGGTGAGAATTTTAATGCTGTTGGGAGAGATTTTTCTCAGAGGTTTAGAGCACTTGGAGCTTCAGAGATTTTGCCTTTGTGTGAAGGTGATGTTGATGAGGGGGATTTAGATGATGTATTTGATGTTTGGAATCAGAAACTTATTGGGGTCTTGAAAGGGGAGAATTTGAATGAAAATGGTGAAGTTAATGGTGATGAATGTGCTAGTGAGAGTGAGTATGAGGATTATTCTGATGAAGAAGAAGAGGAGGAGGAAACTGATATTGTTGATCTTGAGGATATTGCTGGTAAAGGTCCTTCGAGGAATTCTAAAGCAGCAGCTACAGTGAAAGTAGCGGCCAATGGAGAGAAGGAAATGGTGACTCCAGTTATTAGAGCGAGCTTGCAAAAACAGGTATTTATGCTTGGATTTACTAAATTATTGTCTTTGTTGGAATGCTCCAAGCTGAACTTATCTGTAAATTGATTGGATTCGTAACGGAAGGGAGAGAAATTCTGAGCTAAATTGAGTTGGTATCTTGTGCCAGGATGTTTCATGCGTTCCATAGAAATGTTGACTACAATGAACTGCTTTCAGTTTGCCTTTGTGTTTCACTGTTGACACGCACTTGCATGTTCTACTATAGTCATCAGTAATTTTATTTGGCAAGGAAACTAATACACTACTTTGCGATATATGGTGATTTTGTATGCAGGGATATAAAATTATTGGTTCCCACAGCGGTGTTAAAATTTGTAGATGGACCAAGTCACAACTTCGAGGCCGTGGAGGTTGCTATAAGCACGCATTTTATGGCATAGAGTCTCACAGGTGATTATTATCTGACTCTTTGGTTGTCAGTTCATACTGTCCACTATTAGGAGTAATTAACCGCAGACATATTCTACCTCGGTGATAATATTTTCATGTTTAATCAACCATGTGACCTTTCCGATTTATTTCCCCGGGTCTTACTTTTCCACCAACCTTCTGGTTAGAAAGTAATTACGGCCAGCCTTGCTGCCTCAAGGCCCTTAACCTTATGATTTTCCTGCTTCACGGAAATGACTTGGTTGTAGTGAGCTCTAGTTTGCCTAAAGCTGAATCTGCAAAGTTGTTTAAGAGTTAATACGTCAATTCTAGTTTCTTTTGTGTTATATATTTTCTGTTTCAGTGTGTTTACTTCAATAATACAGTCACTGACGCGCATTGTCTAACTTCCAAACCGCACAGGTGCATGGAAGCGACACCTAGTTTAGCTTGTGCCAATAAATGTGTTTTCTGTTGGAGGCATCACACGAATCCTGTGGGGAAAAGCTGGCGGTGGAAGATGGACGACCCTTTAGAGATTGTAAATGGTGCCTTAGAGCAGCACACAAAAATGATAAAGCAAATGAAAGGAGTACCTGGTAGGTTGCAAGTGCGGGGGCTTCTATAAGTCATCTGTTCTTTTTTTGTTTTATACTACCTTATATGTATTAGGTTCTTATGTATGGCACCTTGCTTATCTCTATTCATTAGTATGTAGCAATCAAAGATGTCTTTATTGATTCAAGGGTTAAGACTGGCCTAAATGAAACATAGGTGTATACATGTATTCATGGATAAATACTACCTCAAATAGCTGGTAAAGCATGAAATCAGCTTTTATTGTTTTATTTACGTTTCTGTCTTGAAAGGTAATTTCAGCGTCATCATAGACGAGCCATTTGGGTCCTAGGATCCTTGTGGATATTCGTTCTGCTTTCGTATTCTCTGGATTGATGCGATTGCAGTTAGAGCTTTTTATCTGAGTTGGGAATGGGTCATTGTTGTTCTCTGCAGGAGTTAAATCAGAGTGTCTAGCAGAAGGTCTCGTTCCTAGGCATTGTGCCTTGTCACTTGTTGGTGAACCCATCATGTATCCAGAGATTAACACACTTGTGGATGAGCTTCACCGAAGACGGATTTCAACTTTCCTGGTAACCAATGCCCAGTTCCCTGAAAAGATCAGATCCCTGAAACCTATAACTCAGGTATGTACTTTTTTTATTTATCCATGATCCATCTCGAGAAGTACAATCATATTCATTGAAGTGGCATCTTAGAAGTCCTTGCCGTCCGTTCTTAAGTTAAGAAGGCCTAACTTGTTTGATGTAATTGCAGCTGTATGTGAGTGTAGATGCTGCATCTAAGGAAAGCATGAAGGCAGTTGATAGGCCACTGTTTGGGGACTTTTGGGAGCGTTTCTTGGTAAATATCTATGCTCAAGCTATTTTCTTCGAAACTTAATGTGTGCATACTGCTTCTTATTTCACCACTCTTCTTTTATCCCCCAGAGGTTTGGTATTAGTGCAGCTTAGATAGGTATCAATCTAGTCCTGTCTTCAAATATCTATTTTTAGTATTTATACTAGCTTTGCCTTTGTCTCTTGTTCTCATATAAACTGAAAACCTCTATCATTACCATCTGCATCACCTTTTGAGTAGTCCTGTTGGGCACACTATTCCTTCCCATGGCATTTTCTTTCTGTGCACTTGCATTGTCTGTTGTAGGGGCTAGAGTAATATAATGAAAACCCTGATCATCTTTCTGGTACTTGTATAGCTAATTTGCTAGTGTTATAATTACTAAAACAATTTGGGTTTGACAGGATTCGTTGAAAGCTCTCATAGAGAAAGAACAACGAACGGTTTACCGTCTTACATTGGTTAAAGGATGGAATGCAGAAGAAATAGATGCTTACTACGACTTGTTTGCTATTGGGAAGCCTGATTTTGTTGAAATCAAGGGTGTTACATATTGTGGCTCGTAAGCAAGATAACTCTCTTGTTCTCTTTTTTTACGATTTCTGTTTCTACTTGCTGTTAAGTTTTCCTAATACAAAACTCGTGAAACACAGGTCTGCCACATCGAAGCTTACAATGGAGAATGTTCCTTGGCATGCTGATGTGAAAGCCTTTTCAGAGGCCTTAGCACTGAAAAGTGGTGGGCTGTATGAAGTCGCATGTGAGCATGTTCATTCCTGCTGTGTGCTTTTGGCAAGAACTGACAAGTTTAAGGTCGACGGTCAATGGTTCACATGGATAGATTATGAAAAGTTCCACGACTTGGTTCGTCTTCCTCCCTCCTGCATTTGGTTCCTTGTTTCATGTTAATAGTAAAGCCTTACTCAACGTTCGGTTGTTGTCAATGTAGGTTGCTTCGGGTAAGCCATTTACCAGCAAAGATTACATGGCTGCAACACCAACTTGGGCAGTATATGGTGCAGAAGAAGGCGGGTTTGATCCAGACCAGGCCAGGTTTAAAAAGGAACGCCGCCACAGAACTAAGTAGCGAAATTCGGTGAGACGTATGGGTCCAAAATTTTGCTTATTATCTCTTAGTGATCTTTTACTGGGATCCACTGCTTCAATTTTTTGCCTTTTTTTGGCTTTGTTTTGTTTGTATCAGAATGCAATTTTGCTCCGTATAAGTGCGCTTAATAATGCATCTGTGACTTATGGGTCCAAATCTAAACCGGCGGTTTTTGATTAAGTGAGTTTAAAATTTGAGGACATGAATGAATTTAGTTTACTGCAGTTAATAGTTTAGTTAGGTAAGTGACAATTACAGATGCCTAGTAAAGCTTTGTATTTTGTCGTACGTACCCCACAGAAAGGAAATAGAGTTAATGTCTCCTATATATGGTTCTTTTCTTCTATAATGAAAACTGATTTGTAAAGCTCTGGTATGTTGGTATGCCTCTATTCTGTGCAAAAAACCATGGATTACTTGTCCTCTTAACATAAAACCCTCTGTCAATGTTTTTGGATTGGTTAACTTGTTAAAGAACTTGGTTATCTCTAAAGACCTTCTCTTCTTTTTATTTTTAGTAAATTTATGTTTCTTGGTTCTCCTGAGATTTTGCAGCAGAGAAGCGTAGTTATTATAGAACAAATTGATGTACTATATATATTTTACCCATTATTTTATCTTTCTAGGGTGTCTTTTTATTTTCAGTTCATAATGAAATGTGTACATCTGCTAGATTCTTTTAGGGTTAAGAGAAGAGATTTGATTTGCATAGGTAGGATCTCTCGGTCGTTTCCATAGTGAAAATGGGACCCTCAATTATCTGACTAGCATCTATCTCTCCAAAAGCTGGTATACAGAGTCGCCAGTACCGATAGACAAATGGGTACTTTGCTTGTTTATGATTTACTTATTTCGCCGGGGCTTGCTGGAGATGATGATCCGATATTAATTCCAATTCCAGATAAAGGCCTTAACAACGTCACAATATCTCAAGATTTTTACAGAAATCAGAATTGATGTTCTACACCCACTCAGGCGTCTAATCTACAGCATTATTAGGCATTCATGGTCGCACAGTGGGATCTTATCAAAAATGGATAAAGGCACTCATTTTCCTTCTCCTTTGTAGTAGTTGCTAATCTGTGAAGAGGGGAAGGAATGTGATGGCCCACAGCTACTTTTGTGTCAAACACGTGGGTCTTATCCATATGTTGGCTAGCCAACAGAAATAGATAAAACAAGCCCCGTTAAAACCATGCCCAAGAATGTTTCATTTCATTTATGTGCCAAAGAAAAAAAAAGAAATGCAAATTATTTTTGCATAAAAAGATAAAAATATTTCCCTTTTTTGACTTTGTATCCTTCCACTTGCTCTTCGTCCCTGTTGTTCTACTATATTTTTGTTTTTTCATATACAAAGGTTTTGATTGATTCTGGATTTGTTATGATTTGTGATGATTCTCAAATCTCAATGATACTTTATCTTTTGAAGGAGCTACCTTAAAAAAATCCTGTATATGTTCGGAATAATAATAGAACAGGATAATACAGTAAGAATTAGAGAGAAAGACAATGATTCATTGGATGAGGAGGAGAGTCAAACTCTAATAATAATAATAATATCACTTTCTATTGCATTCTCGAACACAATAGCCTCATGCAACAAAAATCGAGAATAATCGAATACACAAAGAGATTGATGGATAAGTTTAAATTCTTGATGATGTTTGGTGTGATTTTTCGTTGTAGAAAATTTCAGTAGTTTCTGTTTCTTTCAAATATAATATTTATGTTTTTAAATTTAAATAGAGCTCTTACGCGGCTGGCCTTTTCTCCTTCTCCCTCTGCTCTTCTTTACCACTATTGGCTTCTCTTGCTGTTCTGGTTCTTCTCCTTGTTGCTTTTGCTTATCAGCTTCACCTCTTTCAGGATACGAAGATGTTGACATCAATATATTTGAAGAAGATTCTATTACTATTCCTTTCTGCTTTTTCCTCGTCTCTATTAACTCTGTCTTCTTCTCTTCATCATCATCATCATCATCTTCTTCACTGGTTTTCCCCTTCCTTTTTGATTGAGTACCTCTCCCCTTGATTTCTAAACTCTGTTGGATGATTTTTCTTGGTCTTCCTCGCTTTCTCGGAGGTTGTACATCTACTTCTAAAGCCACCACTCTTTCTCCTGCAGTTTGTTCTATTACTTCTTGTATATCTCTCTCACTCCTCTTCTTCTTTCCCATCTTTATACTACTAAAGTTTGATCAAATAGGAAATGATTCTGTACCTAATCTATTTTCTTCCTGGTTTATTTTCAAATAGAATCTTGAAAGTAATAATCAGATATGGATATCTCTATTTAAGAAACAAAACTCACACCTGAAAACATACTAAAAAGATTCCAACTCTTAAAAGTATTTGCAGCAAGTAGTAGCCATTAAAATCAAGTTTTTTTTGTTGCCTTGAGTCTTCTTCTGCATTCTGTATCAAAGAGTTCTGAGAAGAGAAGGAAATAATTGAAAAGGTCTGAGAGGAAGAAAGACAAAGAAGAGAAGAGAAAAGTAAAACCAGAAGTACCCTTTTTGAGGAAGGAAGGAACAAACCATAGTTAAAGTAAGTATGGTTTAACCAGGCACTCACTGACAATTAACTCAAGTAGAAGAGGGTAAAGTTGTGATTTATTTGAATTTTTAACAAGTAGTCGATCCGATCCTCCTCCTCTCTTCTATGGGGACCGTGTTGACAGCTCTCTTGTCCCTTCGCTCCATTTTACCCTTCAAAATTACGAAATTAATCATGTTATTAGCCACAGAGAGGAGGGACTTTGTTGACTGTTATTTGGGAAAATCACACACACACCACATGATTTCTGTTCGGAAATAATATCACAAGTACTCCTCCTCCTGCTACTGACTGACTAATAACAACGTACAAGAAATATGGATTAACACCAATTTTACACGCTCATTGGCTTTGTGTGTTTTAAGGTTTCATAATTGTCATTTATTGTTAATAACTCAATACATTAAATGAAGACTGAAGAGATACAGTAAATTTTTACACGTCTATCCTATGTGGTTTTACCGCCCTTCTCTTCGTTTTTTCACTGAAAGTTGTTCTCAAAATGACGGTATTGGAATAGGTCAACTAATTTTAATGGAGTCTGCGCATAAAATCTTTTTGGCAGGTGAACATCTTGATTCTTGGCTTTTTTTATCATACTACCAAGTACTCTAATATTTAATGAACATGTCCTATTAAGGAAAATTGGTTTTGCTGAGGGGAATTAGCAGGTACAAATCTATAAGTTCAATCAGTCAACAACATTACAGTCCATTCAGTATTGTTAATTAATGGTGGAATACAGCCTCAGTAAAGTGCATCGACCTTCAAAGTTCAAACAAATCCTCGACCAAACTCTGATTAGTTAATTAAGCTTCTTTAATTAGCGCCGCCAAATTTACTCGAGCAATATGCAAACCCCGCGTTAATATAAAAGCAAATGGTGAATAACTAATATCCGTTGATCTATGCATTTGCTAATAGGTGTTGTTCCATCAACAGCCGTACATTGCAAATCCAATAAAATCTCTCTCGGTCTTTGCACACATGGACCTACTCTGTGTAGTCAGTAGGTATTGGATGGTCGGGGTCGTGCCTCGATATCTGAGTTCGTGAGCTGCCACTAGCTCTTTACACCTAGTATCATGACATCACATCACTCCACCTGCTGCATCTTGGTTGATGAATCAAGGATTGGCCCAAATCTACAAACTTTTCCCTGGAACCCAATACTGATGGCCGTTCCCATAAGATTCACAAATCCCTCCCCCGCTATGGACTCGGTGAACGTGAAAAACACCAGCTGAATGGGAGATACTCGTGGTGTCACAGATCTAAACAAAGATGCTGGCGTCTTTGGTCCTACCGCACGGCCGAAGTTCCACCTCCCGTTGAATGTATCTTGACGGCTACGTCTTCAATCATTTATGTACGTACACCTTTCATCCTCCTCCACGTGTACAGAAAGAGACACGTGGAAGACATGCGAAGCGAGACATCAAAACATGATAGCAAGCATTTCATCAGAAGATGCCATCGGTCAGCAGATCTGACGGTCAGGGACAGAGGACCACAGAGGTATGATGGCTCAGAGGAGCACCAGATAATACCCCTTGGGTATTAACGCACGCAATCCCGAGGAAGATCCCAGATCAACGGCCGAGAGGAAGTTTGACTGACACAGATGTGACCAGACAAAGAGACACATGTCTGACACGAGCAGGCATCCATCTACCCGCATTAAATACCAAAGAGATATACACGTGTCGATCAGCTCGTGGAAGAAGCGAGGATAACCCTTCGTGTTCAAGCTCAGGCCGCGACATATGCCGAAGACCTCTGCGTAATAGGCACAAAGCACAAGAAGATAAGATTACAACGACACCTCAAAGATGGGACCCACGTTCCTTCCCTATAAATACCCCTCTCCACTAAGAGAGAAGGGGCGGATCATTTTGGAGAGCAATTAGAGGAGAATATAGGAGAGAGAAATAGGAAGAGTAAGTAACCCACCTACTTCCGCAGACCTATATATATTCTAAAGTCATTCGACTATCTTTGTAACCATTCAGTACATAGTGAAACACCAAACCCCGTGGATGTAGGCCTTAGTGTCGAACCACGTAAATCTGTCTCATTTACATTTCAACACCTTACATTCAGCGTTAAACTTCATATGCTTTATATTTATACTTGTTTCTTGATTTATTTCCTTATACGAACATTGTTTATGATAATATTCGACTAGACAATGACAAGCTCGAAGGCTTTGAGTCGATGAATCGATATAATCATCCCGCTACGCATACGATGTACGATTCTAGAATCAACACATATGCGAATATTGTTTGTGAACACTTGGATGGCCTCGTGATTTATATGTTCACAATTTGCCGCTAGAAACAGGGACTTTTTCCCGGTAAAAGATTTATCTTATCCTGTGATTTCACCTTAAAACGCGCATTATGGTTGTGCCCTATTCTGGGTTCAGCGTGCTTTCAAAACCTTTTCTATTCTGGGTTCATGTTCTTCATTTTCACAAACACCATTTCAAAGCAGACAAACCCGCGGCTATCTATCAAAGATTTGCACGTGAGGTGTTTTCCTCAACTAAGATTTAATAATCCAGATTCATGAGTCCTCGCGACGGATCTGCCTTTTCAAGAGTTCTTTTTCAAAAGTAGTCTGAAAACAAGATTCATGATCGTTTATTAGAGGATTTGTATTTCAAAATCTAGACCAGTGAAGTCTTTACATTTCTCTTCTATTAGGGCCCTTGGGAAGCTCATTTCCTTCTATTCCAATAGTCTTGCGGGTACGAATGGCGCTAACCCGATCCTTGTGGATATCTTTAGTTCTCCTTATTTATTCCTCTATGCAGAAAAGGATTAAAAATGGAGAAGATACTAGAGGCAGGAAAAACCAAAGCCTCATCAAAGGAGACACCGAGGGTTACCTCGGTCATGACCGGAAAAAAAGCAGAAAGGAGACAAAGCTAAAACAACTACTCAGAGGCAGGATGCTGCGGAAATCACTTCACCTATGAACACTAACTCCATTGCAGCCGCGACTCTCAAAGCAGTAGCCACGAAGACTGTTGCGGCCCACCAGGCTACATAAGCTAACAAGACTTTGGTTTCAAGCCAAATCCATCAACAAAAAGAAGGGGTAGCAGAATCTATGACACATCAGCCCGCACATCCACAAATCTTCGGAATGCCGTCAACCAACGGTCAGAATCAAACCATACTAGTGGTTTCAGTACCACGGGTGGAAGCTCAACCGAGGGGACCAAACTTGGAGATACCAACGATTGAAGCTGATCCTCGGCCACCCTTAATACACACTGTAGACGAAAGGGGAACTATGGCCGTAGGGGTACCAACCGGAACTCACAATCAGGGATCAAACCAGTCCCACCGACTGATGGTAGAGCTCGAAGAATTGAAAGAGCCAGCAGGTCTACGCAGATGCCGTAGCTCTTCTGGCCAGGGAGAACCAAGACTTGAAAGATAAGATTGCCCAAAGCACGAAGACTAGCCAACAACTGGACGAAGCAAATTCTAAAGCACCAGAGCCTAATCGAGACCGAAGAATCATCCTAGAAAATGACGCCAGGGGAAGCAGTGCATCCGATCCGGAATATGCCACCGAAGAGTTAGACTATTATGACAACGAAGATCGAAGAAAGAAACGCTCAACTGAGCATGAGAACGTGGGATATTACCGCGCAATGGAGGAGCTGCGTGATGAGATGATGGTGAGATCAAACAGTTAAAATCCAGACAAGGCGGAGGAAGGCTTGAAGAGGTGATGAAAGAATCTAACTCCACGCCCCTAACTCATCGCCTGGCGAATACCCCCATTCCGTTAAAGTTCCCTGTCCCAACTTTTGAATGCTACAACGGATCCAGTGATCCCGCGACACATATCCGATATTATAACCGTATCTTAGCCCGATGGAGTCAGAACGACGCCGTCCTCTGTAGATATTTCCCATCAAGTCTGAAGGGATCGGCTTTGTCTTGGTTTGACAACCTGCCACCTGATTCCATCAACTCCTACGATCAACTCGCAGAGAAATTTCTGAGGACATACATGTACAACAAAGCTGTCAACACTGGAATGGATAAACTTTTTTCTCTGGCAATTGGCTACAAGGAGAACACGAGGGAATACACCAACAGATGGCACAAGATCTGCCAAGCCATAGGGAGTGTGGACCCAGTAGTAAGTATCAACTGCTACAAGTGGGGATTAGACCGAATGAGTCCACTATTTGTTGAGATTCATGGAAGCGTGCCTAAGACAGAAGGAGATCTTCGAATAATTATTGAAAAGTACGCTCGTCTTGAAGAAATCCAGGGTGAGAACCCGAGGGCACACACGCAGAGGTCTCACCGTACCAATTCCGCAGAACAAACCAGCGGGGCCAAAAGAAATAGCTCAGTGGAACGGCCTCACGAAGATAGGAAGGAACGAAGGGATGAACGACGAAAAGACGATCGAAAATTCGAAGATCAGGTTTACACGAAGCTCAATGCTAGCTACGCTCGGATCTTGCGAGATATCAAAGGAAGGGAAAATTTGGAGTGGCCATGGTCTAAGGGAAAACAGCCCCCAAGAACCGAGAAGTCTAAAGATTACTGTGAGTATCACTGCTTCAATGGACACCATACCGAGAAATGCAAAAACCTCAAAATAATGATCCAAAAATTGATTGATGCTGGAGAACTCAAACATTACATACGAAAGGAGGTCACCGAGGATAGATCCAAACGTACCAAGCAAGTCCAACTTCCAGAGGGAAACCGCACAATCAACACCATCTCGTGTTCCGAAGCCGCGGGGCCCTCCCTTACAACACAAATAGGAAAGAGGCTACATAAGCAGTTCGAAGACCACTTCGAATTATATAAGATTGATGGCATAGAGGTGGACGAGCATGAAGAGTGGATGGACGCACCTATTATCTTCGATACTGAAGATATCGAAGAAGATATGGAAGATCATAACGATCCCTTGGTCCTCACACTACCAGTGACTGGATGTAACCTCAAAAAGATCCTCATAGACGGGGGAAGCTCAGTGAACGTTCTATTCTACGACGCATTCAAACGGATGAAGCTCCATGATGAACAGCTAATGACCTCTTATTACACCATCTACGGATTCAATGGAGCACCCACAAAGCCATTGGGAGACATCGTGTTGCAGGTGAACGCCGGACCCATGAAAGTAGAAACACGATTCAGCGTGGTTGACGCCCCATCCCCTATAACGCCATTATTAGACGAAAGTGGTTACATAAACTCAAGGGAGTGGCTGCAACTTACTACCAATATCTCAGGTTCCCTACACCCGAGGGAGTGATGGAAATCAAGGGAGATCGGGTCTCTGCAAAAGAGTGCCAGACCACTCAGGATCGTATCAACAACGAACAAAAAAAGCAGCGAAAAACCCGAAGGATTAAAAATAAAGAAGCTGCGAAAGAAAAGGCCATAGACCTGTTCCTCAAGGAAACCACAGGGAGGGGTTTGACAAAAGATGATAATGTCCTAAACACAGAGACAGGTACTTCAGCAGCCAACGAAGGACAGAAACATACCAAATAGCAATTAAAGAACGTCCCAGTCCTCGGGGACCCGAAGCCGGTGTTCACACCAGTAGAGCCCGTAAAAGAAATCAACATAGGAACGGAAGAAAACCCGAAGATGATCAAAGTAGGGACCATAATGGACGAAAGGAGAGAAGATTCCTTAACCAAATTACTTAAAGAATACGCGGATGTATTCGCCTGGAAGCTAGGAGATATGCCGGGGATTGATCCGAAAATAATCCAACACGAGCTGCGCATCAAACCAGGCACGCCACCTTTCAGGCAGAAAATAAGAAAAGTTGCACCGGAGTATCATAAGGCAGTCGAAAAAGAACTTCGGAAACTACTAGAAGCAGGCTTCATCAAGGAAGTCAAATACCCTACATGGATCTCCAACATGGTCATCGTTCTTAAGAAAAATGGAGGGGGTTAGGATATGCATCGACTTTACTAACCTCAACAAGGAATGTCCAAAGGAAAGCTATCCCCTGCCAAGCATAGATCAGCTGGTTGAAGCAATGGAAGGATACGTAGAGCTGTCATTTATGGATGGATATTCTAGTTACAACCAAGTAGCCCTGGAAGAAGAAGATCAACTACACACAACATTATACACCCCGCATGGCCTTTATTGCTACACTAGAATGCCCTTTGGACTTCGAAACGCGGGGGCAACGTACCAAAGAATGGTCGATGCTATCTTCAGGCCATGGATTGGTAGTACCTTAGAAGTCTACGTTGATGACATGCTCGTCAAAAGTAAGATGCGCAAAGATCACCACCAGGACCTGAGAGATATTTTCGAAGCAATGAGGAAACATCACATGAAAGTAAATCCAGAAAAATGCACTTTCGGTGTCACCTCAGGGAAATTCCTCGGATATCTGGTAACGAAAAGGGGCATCGAGGTAGACCCAACGAAGATTCAGGCCATAGTAGAAATGCCATCTCCGAAGAATTTAAAAGAAGTGCAGAAGCTCAATGGGTCCATAGCAGCCTTGGGAAGATTTATTGCCCGATCCTCGGACAAATGCAAACATTTTTTCAATATTCTCAAAAAAGGGAGTAAGTTTGAATGGACCGCAGAATGCGAAGAAGCCTTCCAAAGAATCAAGGAACACCTGGCTTTAATTCCAATCCTGCAGAAGCCTGATCCTGATGAGGTTTTGGCATTGTACATAGCAGCGACGGAAGACGCAGTTAGCGCAGTGTTGGTCAAAACCAATACGAAGATAGAACAACCTATCTATTATGTCAGTAAGACCCTCAATTCTGCGGAAAGGAACTACACGAAGATCGAAAAACTTATCATGACATTGGTGTGAGCTACTTAAAAGCTGAGAACCTATTTCCTAACTCACTTCATCCGCGTCCCATGCAAAGCACCACTGGAAGCAGTCCTCAAAAGCTCGGGAAAAGTAGGCAGAATAGCCAAGTGGAACACCCACCTGGACCAATTCAACATCATTCATGAAATTCAACATTCCCAAAAATCCCAAGTTTTGGCGGATTTCTTAGCAGACCTCCCCATGGACAACGACGAAGAGATTAGGGGAATACCAGAAGCCGACGAAGAAAGCAAGGATCCAGTTGATGTCCTCGAACCCGCGAGTCAAAGACAATGGGAAGTCTTCGTTGATGGTTCCAAAATAAGGAAGGGGCAGGAATAGGCATTGTCATCACCACCCCAACTGGAGAAAGGATCGTACAGGCACTCAGGTTAGAATTCAAAGAGCATACTAATAACATCGTCGAATACGAGGCAGTCGTACATGCCCTCCTCTTAATAATAAAGATGGGGGTAACCAATGTGAGACTGACAAGTGATTCGCAGCTTGTCATACGACAAATAGGGCTCGAATACAATGTGTACGACGACACCCTCTCAGCTTACATGGCCTTGGTCCAAACATTGGCATCACAAATTCCGAACATCAAGTTCCGGCACTTATGCAGAAGGGATCTCAGGCACGCGGATGCCCTAGCATATATATCATCCATGCTGAAGGACAAGAGTTTCGAAGCTATCAAAATAACAAGGGTATACGAGCCCTCCATTGCAACACAATTTTCCTTTGCTGCAAACAAGATACAGTAGAAGAAAATATCGAAGATCAGGTGGGAGAAGACATCCGTGACGATTTTGACGAAGAAGATATCCTGTCAAGAGCAAATCAAGACGAAGATTTCAGCAACGAAGATGATTGGAGAATGATGATCCATGCGTTTCTCAAGGATGGAATCTTACCCGCGGATCACAAACAAAACAGGAAAATACTCTCCAAAGTAGGAAGATATGACCTTCGGGATGGAATTGGTGGGTTTTATAAACAACCTACAAATTGACCTGCAAGTGCACAGGGTCAGTTGTAGCTAGTGATGGGAAGAAAGGGTTTGTCCACAGGGACTTGGAGGGAGCTATTGTTGTTTTCTAAGTAAAATCTAACCTAAACAGGGAATTGGGGAAAACTAGGATATTGAATCCACCTAAATCCTCAGCTATATCATGTCCAGTGCAAGTCTTGTTTTTGGCCTTAGTAAACAAGGTGAAGGTTCAGGCCTGCCTTGTGTTCTGGGCTTTCATCTAGGATAAGCTATTCACCTAGTTCACTAATGCATCCCTAGCATTGATGGTCTTCTTACAGCACCATCAATCACAGATGGACTTGATCACTAATTGACTAACTATCCTATATCTAAAGAAAATTGCTCACCTAGTTAATCCTGTTCACCCCTAGCATTGTTGGTCTTCTTACAGCACCACCAATCACAGGTTACTATCATCACTGAGTAATCAATTCTCCATGGTTCTAATTCAAGCTCATCAATAACAAAACTAAATCATTTACTTCACTGTGGCATAGAGGCTTCATCTGCTTCCTAGTGATGAACTAAAACATGGTAAACAGAAAGAGTAATTGAAATTGAAATTAAACATGAAATTAACCCAATTAGGGGGTATCTCGGATGACCCAAGAACCGTTTTAACATTCTACATCAGTTTCTATTTATAGCTTACAACAAAATCCCTAATTCACAAAACCCTAAAATTTGCAAACCCTAACTTTTGGGGAAAATCAAATTCGACATACCCATGTGTAAATTGGCTTCGACCCATGCTTCTTGATGTCCCTCTGATGCTCTTCCTGCTCCAATTGATGTACTGCAACCCTAGCTCGAGTTGTTTCATCAACTCCACAACTAGGTCAGAGAGATGTGGGTTTGGGGAACGACTAGGCTTGGAAGAGAAAACTGTGGTACGTACGGGTTTTGGTAGATGCGGAGAGAGGTGTAGTGAAGCTCGAGGAGCAGCAGTTGCAGGCTTCCATGGTCGGGTGGAAGGAGGAGATGGCAGAGTTTTCTCTGCAGACGGATTGGAGGAGAAGAACTCGATGTTTGGGAAGAAGGGTCCGTTTGGTTAGGGGTATAGGGTTCTGATGCTAGGGTGTGAGGCGGACGTATCAAAGGTTGATGCTCAGCGAAGCGAAAGCGTAGGATGAAAAGATGATGGAATGATCCAACGGCGCGATAGGAACGACCGTTGGATGATGAGATACAACAAAACTGACGGCTTCAGATGGAGTTAGGTACTATAGTGTTTGACGGGAGCTTCGGAGTTTGATGCACAATGATGAGGCGACCGTTGGATGATGAGATGGATCCAATCTGACGGCTCTCATGGAAATGGGTATGGATAATGGAAATGTATTTGGGTAAGGGTCTTGGGTCTTGGGTATGCCAAGCCCATATCTTCTTTAAGAACAATTCTTCCTCTTCAAGCCCACTTCTAGTTGATCCGGCTCTTGCAAACATCATTCTTCGCTTCCTCCTAGCGGGAGTCTTTGGCGTTCCTTTGCTCTTTTCGCTCCGTGAGATAACCAGGCTTTATTTAGTACCTAAAAATGTAAAATTAATCAATAAAAGTATTTATTCTTGAAAACAACGAAAACACAGAATATGGGATAAAATGTAGAATTAATGCACAAAAGATGAGTTAAATGCCAAGAAAAATATATAGAAATATGCACTTTTTAGCACTCATCAAATACCCCCAAACCTGAATTTTACTTGTCCTCAAGTAAAACAAAACTAAGGAAATCCTACCTATACCACTGTCGCCGGTCTCTCGAATGCATTTAGCGTATGCAATAAGCCTTTTAAACCACTAAGTGTCCCTAGTGGACGAGTGAAGTCTCGTGAAGGTTTGCTTAGAACGTACCTACAAAGTTCTAGGACAAAATATAAGCTCAGATTCCATCAAATGTGACATGTGCAAGACAGTTTAAGCTCACAGCAAAATGGAGATGTCAATCTAGCTATCAAAGGCACAATCCTAGCACTGATAACAAATAAAGACATGTGATAAGAGTGTAAAGTGTATCTACACATGTGTAAAGAAAGATCGGATGTTATGACTACTAATCACCAAGAGATAGTTTCTCAGGCTAAGAACCAAGGTCGAAATCTAGCTAGCTGTCCGGACTTTACGAGAATTGTGAATGAGTTGGAGGTATTTCACAATTACTCGCGTTGTACATCAATGGCATACACCCTTCCTTGCTTATTACAATAAAACACAAAATATGAGTCTTTACATGACTCTTATTTACATTGTCTACTCTCTTTTATTTTTGGAACAAGAGAGAATGGAATTGAAAAATACTTGATTTTTTTTTTTTTTTTTTTTTTTTTTTTTTT